>NW_027460544.1:300000-486000 GCF_050947875.1 Dermacentor variabilis | reverse complement strand
CGGTGTATGTGTATATAAAATTAGGGCAAACAAAAGTTACGCTGCCGCATCCGCTGCTTCGAACCTGCGAGCCGCGCCCGGTGTCGCATTTCATAGTATGTAACGAAAGAGATGAATCAGGTTACAGTTTAGCCACCACTATACCAGCGGTGTATGTGTATATAAAATTAGGGCAAACAAAAGTTACGCTGCCGCATCCACTGGTTCGAACCTGCGAGCAGCGGCCGGTGTCGCATTTTATAGCATGTAACGAAAGAGATGAATCAGGTTACAGTTTAGCCACCACTATACCAGCGGTGTATGTGTATATAAAATTAGGGCAAACAAAAGTTACGCTGCCGCATCCGCTGCTTCGAACCTGCGAGCCGCGCCCGGTGTCGCATTTCATAGTATGTAACGAAAGAGATGAATCAGGTTACAGTTTAGCCACCACTATACCAGCGGTGTATGTGTGTATAAAATTAGGGCAAACAAAAGTTACGCTGCCGCATCCGCTGGTTCGAACCTGCGAGCCGCGCCCGGTGTCGCATTTTATAGCATGTAACGAAAGAGATGAATCAGGTTACAGTTTAGCCACGGCTATACCAGCGGTGTATGTGTGTATAAAATTAGGGCAAACAAAAGTTACGCTGCCGCATCCACTGGTTCGAACCTGCGAGCAGCGGCCGGTGTCGCATTTTATAGCATGTAACGAAAGAGATGCATAACGTTACAGTTTAGCCACCACTATACCAGCGGTGTATGTGTGTATAAAATTAGGGCAAACAAAAGTTACGCTGCCGCATCCGCTGGTTCGAACCTGCGAGCCGCGCCCGGTGTCGCATTTTATAGCATGTAACGAAAGAGATGCATAACGTTACAGTTTAGCCACCACTATACCAGCGGTGTATGTGTGTATAAAATTAGGGCAAACAAAAGTTACGCTGCCGCATCCGCTGGTTCGAACCTGCGAGCCGCGCCCGGTGTCGCATTTTATAGCATGTAACGAAAGAGATGCATAACGTTACAGTTTAGCCACCACTATACCAGCGGTGTATGTGTGTATAAAATTAGGGCAAACAAAAGTTACGCTGCCGCATCCGCTGGTTCGAACCTGCGAGCCGCGCCCGGTGTCGCATTTTATAGCATGTAACGAAAGAGATGCATAACGTTACAGTTTAGCCACCACTATACCAGCGGTGTATGTGTGTATAAAATTAGGGCAAACAAAAGTTACGCTGCCGCATCCACTGGTTCGAACCTGCGAGCAGCGGCCGGTGTCGCATTTTATAGCATGTAACGAAAGAGATGCATAACGTTACAGTTTAGCCACCACTATACCAGCGGTGTATGTGTGTATAAAATTAGGGCAAACAAAAGTTACGCTGCCGCATCCACTGGTTCGAACCTGCGAGCAGCGGCCGGTGTCGCATTTTATAGCATGTAACGAAAGAGATGCATAACGTTACAGTTTAGCCACCACTATACCAGCGGTGTATGTGTGTATAAAATTAGGGCAAACAAAAGTTACGCTGCCGCATCCACTGGTTCGAACCTGCGAGCAGCGGCCGGTGTCGCATTTTATAGCATGTAACGAAAGAGATGCATAACGTTACAGTTTAGCCACGGCTATACCAGCGGTGTATGTGTGTATAAAATTAGGGCAAACAAAAGTTACGCTGCCGCATCCGCTGGTTCGAACCTGCGAGCCGCGCCCGGTGTCGCATTTTATAGCATGTAACGAAAGAGATGCATAACGTTACAGTTTAGCCACCACTATACCAGCGGTGTATGTGTGTATAAAATTAGGGCAAACAAAAGTTACGCTGCCGCATCCACTGGTTCGAACCTGCGAGCAGCGGCCGGTGTCGCATTTTATAGCATGTAACGAAAGAGATGCATAACGTTACAGTTTAGCCACCACTATACCAGCGGTGTATGTGTGTATAAAATTAGGGCAAACAAAAGTTACGCTGCCGCATCCGCTGGTTCGAACCTGCGAGCCGCGCCCGGTGTCGCATTTTATAGCATGTAACGAAAGAGATGAATCAGGTTACAGTTTAGCCACGGCTATACCAGCGGTGTATGTGTGTATAAAATTAGGGCAAACAAAAGTTACGCTGCCGCATCCGCTGGTTCGAACCTGCGAGCAGCGGCCGGTGTCGCATTTTATAGCATGTAACGAAAGAGATGCATAACGTTACAGTTTAGCCACCACTATACCAGCGGTGTATGTGTGTATAAAATTAGGGCAAACAAATGTTACGCTGCCGCATCCGCTGGTTCGAACCTGCGAGCCGCGGCCGGTGTCGCATTTTATAGCATGTAACGAAAGAGATGAATCAGGTTACAGTTTAGCCACCACTATACCAGCGGTGTATGTGTATATAAAATTAGGGCAAACAAAAGTTACGCTGCCGCATCCACTGGTTCGAACCTGCGAGCAGCGGCCGGTGTCGCATTTTATAGCATGTAACGAAAGAGATGAATCAGGTTACAGTTTAGCCACCACTATACCAGCGGTGTATGTGTGTATAAAATTAGGGCAAACAAAAGTTACGCTGCCGCATCCGCTGGTTCGAACCTGCGAGCAGCGGCCGGTGTCGCATTTCATAGTATGTAACGAAAGAGATGCATAACGTTACAGTTTAGCCACCACTATACCAGCGGTGTATGTGTGTATAAAATTAGGGCAAACAAAAGTTACGCTGCCGCATCCGCTGGTTCGAACCTGCGAGCCGCGCCCGGTGTCGCATTTTATAGCATGTAACGAAAGAGATGAATCAGGTTACAGTTTAGCCACCACTATACCAGCGGTGTATGTGTGTATAAAATTAGGGCAAACAAAAGTTACGCTGCCGCATCCACTGGTTCGAACCTGCGAGCAGCGGCCGGTGTCGCATTTCATAGTATGTAACGAAAGAGATGCATAACGTTACAGTTTAGCCACCACTATACCAGCGGTGTATGTGTGTATAAAATTAGGGCAAACAAAAGTTACGCTGCCGCATCCGCTGGTTCGAACCTGCGAGCCGCGGCCGGTGTCGCATTTTATAGCATGTAACGAAAGAGATGAATCAGGTTACAGTTTAGCCACCACTATACCAGCGGTGTATGTGTATATAAAATTAGGGCAAACAAAAGTTACGCTGCCGCATCCACTGGTTCGAACCTGCGAGCAGCGGCCGGTGTCGCATTTCATAGTATGTAACGAAAGAGATGAATCAGGTTACAGTTTAGCCACCACTATACCAGCGGTGTATGTGTGTATAAAATTAGGGCAAACAAAAGTTACGCTGCCGCATCCACTGGTTCGAACCTGCGAGCAGCGGCCGGTGTCGCATTTCATAGTATGTAACGAAAGAGATGAATCAGGTTACAGTTTAGCCACCACTATACCAGCGGTGTATGTGTGTATAAAATTAGGGCAAACAAAAGTTACGCTGCCGCATCCACTGGTTCGAACCTGCGAGCCGCGCCCGGTGTCGCATTTCATAGTATGTAACGAAAGAGATGCATAACGTTACAGTTTAGCCACCACTATACCAGCGGTGTATGTGTGTATAAAATTAGGGCAAACAAAAGTTACGCTGCCGCATCCGCTGGTTCGAACCTGCGAGCCGCGCCCGGTGTCGCATTTTATAGCATGTAACGAAAGAGATGCATAACGTTACAGTTTAGCCACCACTATACCAGCGGTGTATGTGTGTATAAAATTAGGGCAAACAAAAGTTACGCTGCCGCATCCGCTGGTTCGAACCTGCGAGCCGCGCCCGGTGTCGCATTTTATAGCATGTAACGAAAGAGATGAATCAGGTTACAGTTTAGCCACCACTATACCAGCGGTGTATGTGTGTATAAAATTAGGGCAAACAAAAGTTACGCTGCCGCATCCGCTGGTTCGAACCTGCGAGCAGCGGCCGGTGTCGCATTTTATAGCATGTAACGAAAGAGATGCATAACGTTACAGTTTAGCCACCACTATACCAGCGGTGTATGTGTGTATAAAATTAGGGCAAACAAAAGTTACGCTGCCGCATCCGCTGGTTCGAACCTGCGAGCCGCGCCCGGTGTCGCATTTTATAGCATGTAACGAAAGAGATGAATCAGGTTACAGTTTAGCCACCACTATACCAGCGGTGTATGTGTGTATAAAATTAGGGCAAACAAAAGTTACGCTGCCGCATCCACTGGTTCGAACCTGCGAGCAGCGGCCGGTGTCGCATTTCATAGTATGTAACGAAAGAGATGCATAACGTTACAGTTTAGCCACCACTATACCAGCGGTGTATGTGTGTATAAAATTAGGGCAAACAAAAGTTACGCTGCCGCATCCGCTGGTTCGAACCTGCGAGCCGCGGCCGGTGTCGCATTTTATAGCATGTAACGAAAGAGATGAATCAGGTTACAGTTTAGCCACCACTATACCAGCGGTGTATGTGTATATAAAATTAGGGCAAACAAAAGTTACGCTGCCGCATCCACTGGTTCGAACCTGCGAGCAGCGGCCGGTGTCGCATTTCATAGTATGTAACGAAAGAGATGAATCAGGTTACAGTTTAGCCACCACTATACCAGCGGTGTATGTGTGTATAAAATTAGGGCAAACAAAAGTTACGCTGCCGCATCCACTGGTTCGAACCTGCGAGCAGCGGCCGGTGTCGCATTTCATAGTATGTAACGAAAGAGATGAATCAGGTTACAGTTTAGCCACCACTATACCAGCGGTGTATGTGTGTATAAAATTAGGGCAAACAAAAGTTACGCTGCCGCATCCACTGGTTCGAACCTGCGAGCCGCGCCCGGTGTCGCATTTCATAGTATGTAACGAAAGAGATGCATAACGTTACAGTTTAGCCACCACTATACCAGCGGTGTATGTGTGTATAAAATTAGGGCAAACAAAAGTTACGCTGCCGCATCCGCTGGTTCGAACCTGCGAGCCGCGCCCGGT
The DNA here is from genome assembly GCF_050947875.1 of Dermacentor variabilis. Classification (NCBI taxonomy): domain Eukaryota; kingdom Metazoa; phylum Arthropoda; class Arachnida; order Ixodida; family Ixodidae; genus Dermacentor; species Dermacentor variabilis. The sequence continues at coordinate 481,067 of NW_027460544.1, read as the reverse complement.
GTCGCATTTTATAGCATGTAACGAAAGAGATGCATAACGTTACAGTTTAGCCACCACTATACCAGCGGTGTATGTGTGTATAAAATTAGGGCAAACAAAAGTTACGCTGCCGCATCCGCTGGTTCGAACCTGCGAGCCGCGGCCGGTGTCGCATTTCATAGTATGTAACGAAAGAGATGAATCAGGTTACAGTTTAGCCACGGCTATACCAGCGGTGTATGTGTGTATAAAATTAGGGCAAACAAAAGTTACGCTGCCGCATCCACTGGTTCGAACCTGCGAGCAGCGGCCGGTGTCGCATTTTATAGCATGTAACGAAAGAGATGCATAACGTTACAGTTTAGCCACCACTATACCAGCGGTGTATGTGTGTATAAAATTAGGGCAAACAAAAGTTACGCTGCCGCATCCGCTGGTTCGAACCTGCGAGCCGCGGCCGGTGTCGCATTTCATAGTATGTAACGAAAGAGATGAATCAGGTTACAGTTTAGCCACGGCTATACCAGCGGTGTATGTGTGTATAAAATTAGGGCAAACAAAAGTTACGCTGCCGCATCCACTGGTTCGAACCTGCGAGCCGCGGCCGGTGTCGCATTTCATAGTATGTAACGAAAGAGATGCATAACGTTACAGTTTAGCCACCACTATACCAGCGGTGTATGTGTGTATAAAATTAGGGCAAACAAAAGTTACGCTGCCGCATCCGCTGGTTCGAACCTGCGAGCCGCGCCCGGTGTCGCATTTTATAGCATGTAACGAAAGAGATGAATCAGGTTACAGTTTAGCCACGGCTATACCAGCGGTGTATGTGTGTATAAAATTAGGGCAAACAAAAGTTACGCTGCCGCATCCGCTGGTTCGAACCTGCGAGCAGCGGCCGGTGTCGCATTTCATAGTATGTAACGAAAGAGATGAATCAGGTTACAGTTTAGCCACCACTATACCAGCGGTGTATGTGTATATAAAATTAGGGCAAACAAAAGTTACGCTGCCGCATCCACTGGTTCGAACCTGCGAGCAGCGGCCGGTGTCGCATTTCATAGTATGTAACGAAAGAGATGCATAACGTTACAGTTTAGCCACCACTATACCAGCGGTGTATGTGTGTATAAAATTAGGGCAAACAAAAGTTACGCTGCCGCATCCGCTGGTTCGAACCTGCGAGCCGCGCCCGGTGTCGCATTTTATAGCATGTAACGAAAGAGATGAATCAGGTTACAGTTTAGCCACCACTATACCAGCGGTGTATGTGTGTATAAAATTAGGGCAAACAAAAGTTACGCTGCCGCATCCGCTGGTTCGAACCTGCGAGCCGCGCCCGGTGTCGCATTTCATAGTATGTAACGAAAGAGATGAATCAGGTTACAGTTTAGCCACCACTATACCAGCGGTGTATGTGTATATAAAATTAGGGCAAACAAAAGTTACGCTGCCGCATCCACTGGTTCGAACCTGCGAGCAGCGGCCGGTGTCGCATTTCATAGTATGTAACGAAAGAGATGCATAACGTTACAGTTTAGCCACCACTATACCAGCGGTGTATGTGTGTATAAAATTAGGGCAAACAAAAGTTACGCTGCCGCATCCGCTGGTTCGAACCTGCGAGCCGCGCCCGGTGTCGCATTTTATAGCATGTAACGAAAGAGATGAATCAGGTTACAGTTTAGCCACCACTATACCAGCGGTGTATGTGTGTATAAAATTAGGGCAAACAAAAGTTACGCTGCCGCATCCACTGGTTCGAACCTGCGAGCAGCGGCCGGTGTCGCATTTTATAGCATGTAACGAAAGAGATGAATCAGGTTACAGTTTAGCCACCACTATACCAGCGGTGTATGTGTGTATAAAATTAGGGCAAACAAAAGTTACGCTGCCGCATCCGCTGGTTCGAACCTGCGAGCCGCGGCCGGTGTCGCATTTTATAGCATGTAACGAAAGAGATGAATCAGGTTACAGTTTAGCCACCACTATACCAGCGGTGTATGTGTGTATAAAATTAGGGCAAACAAAAGTTACGCTGCCGCATCCGCTGGTTCGAACCTGCGAGCCGCGCCCGGTGTCGCATTTTATAGCATGTAACGAAAGAGATGCATAACGTTACAGTTTAGCCACCACTATACCAGCGGTGTATGTGTGTATAAAATTAGGGCAAACAAAAGTTACGCTGCCGCATCCGCTGGTTCGAACCTGCGAGCCGCGGCCGGTGTCGCATTTTATAGCATGTAACGAAAGAGATGAATCAGGTTACAGTTTAGCCACCACTATACCAGCGGTGTATGTGTGTATAAAATTAGGGCAAACAAAAGTTACGCTGCCGCATCCACTGGTTCGAACCTGCGAGCAGCGGCCGGTGTCGCATTTCATAGTATGTAACGAAAGAGATGCATAACGTTACAGTTTAGCCACCACTATACCAGCGGTGTATGTGTGTATAAAATTAGGGCAAACAAAAGTTACGCTGCCGCATCCGCTGGTTCGAACCTGCGAGCCGCGCCCGGTGTCGCATTTTATAGCATGTAACGAAAGAGATGAATCAGGTTACAGTTTAGCCACCACTATACCAGCGGTGTATGTGTGTATAAAATTAGGGCAAACAAAAGTTACGCTGCCGCATCCGCTGGTTCGAACCTGCGAGCCGCGCCCGGTGTCGCATTTCATAGTATGTAACGAAAGAGATGAATCAGGTTACAGTTTAGCCACCACTATACCAGCGGTGTATGTGTATATAAAATTAGGGCAAACAAAAGTTACGCTGCCGCATCCACTGGTTCGAACCTGCGAGCAGCGGCCGGTGTCGCATTTCATAGTATGTAACGAAAGAGATGCATAACGTTACAGTTTAGCCACCACTATACCAGCGGTGTATGTGTGTATAAAATTAGGGCAAACAAAAGTTACGCTGCCGCATCCGCTGGTTCGAACCTGCGAGCCGCGCCCGGTGTCGCATTTTATAGCATGTAACGAAAGAGATGAATCAGGTTACAGTTTAGCCACCACTATACCAGCGGTGTATGTGTGTATAAAATTAGGGCAAACAAAAGTTACGCTGCCGCATCCACTGGTTCGAACCTGCGAGCAGCGGCCGGTGTCGCATTTTATAGCATGTAACGAAAGAGATGAATCAGGTTACAGTTTAGCCACCACTATACCAGCGGTGTATGTGTGTATAAAATTAGGGCAAACAAAAGTTACGCTGCCGCATCCGCTGGTTCGAACCTGCGAGCCGCGGCCGGTGTCGCATTTCATAGTATGTAACGAAAGAGATGCATAACGTTACAGTTTAGCCACCACTATACCAGCGGTGTATGTGTATATAAAATTAGGGCAAACAAAAGTTACGCTGCCGCATCCGCTGTTTCGAACCTGCGAGCCGCGCCCGGTGTCGCATTTTATAGCATGTAACGAAAGAGATGCATAACGTTACAGTTTAGCCACGGCTATACCAGCGGTGTATGTGTATATAAAATTAGGGCAAACAAAAGTTACGCTGCCGCATCCGCTGCTTCGAACCTGCGAGCCGCGCCCGGTGTCGCATTTCATAGTATGTAACGAAAGAGATGAATCAGGTTACAGTTTAGCCACCACTATACCAGCGGTGTATGTGTATATAAAATTAGGGCAAACAAAAGTTACGCTGCCGCATCCGCTGTTTCGAACCTGCGAGCCGCGCCCGGTGTTGCATTTCATAGTATGTAACGAAAGAGATGCATAACGTTACAGTTTAGCCACCACTATACCAGCGGTGTATGTGTGTATAAAATTAGGGCAAACAAAAGTTACGCTGCCGCATCCGCTGGTTCGAACCTGCGAGCCGCGGCCGGTGTCGCATTTCATAGTATGTAACGAAAGAGATGCATAACGTTACAGTTTAGCCACCACTATACCAGCGGTGTATGTGTATATAAAATTAGGGCAAACAAAAGTTACGCTGCCGCATCCGCTGGTTCGAACCTGCGAGCCGCGGCCGGTGTCGCATTTGATAGTATGTAACGAAAGAGATGCATAACGTTACAGTTTAGCCACCACTATACCAGCGGTGTATGTGTGTATAAAATTAGGGCAAACAAAAGTTACGCTGCCGCATCCGCTGGTTCGAACCTGCGAGCCGCGGCCGGTGTCGCATTTCATAGTATGTAACGAAAGAGATGAATCAGGTTACAGTTTAGCCACCACTATACCAGCGGTGTATGTGTGTATAAAATTAGGGCAAACAAAAGTTACGCTGCCGCATCCGCTGGTTCGAACCTGCGAGCCGCGGCCGGTGTCGCATTTCATAGTATGTAACGAAAGAGATGAATCAGGTTACAGTTTAGCCACCACTATACCAGCGGTGTATGTGTGTATAAAATTAGGGCAAACAAAAGTTACGCTGCCGCATCCGCTGGTTCGAACCTGCGAGCCGCGGCCGGTGTCGCATTTCATAGTATGTAACGAAAGAGATGAATCAGGTTACAGTTTAGCCACCACTATACCAGCGGTGTATGTGTGTATAAAATTAGGGCAAACAAAAGTTACGCTGCCGCATCCACTGGTTCGAACCTGCGAGCCGCGCCCGGTGTCGCATTTCATAGTATGTAACGAAAGAGATGCATAACGTTACAGTTTAGCCACCACTATACCAGCGGTGTATGTGTATATAAAATTAGGGCAAACAAAAGTTACGCTGCCGCATCCGCTGGTTCGAACCTGCGAGCCGCGGCCGGTGTCGCATTTCATAGTATGTAACGAAAGAGATGAATCAGGTTACAGTTTAGCCACCACTATACCAGCGGTGTATGTGTGTATAAAATTAGGGCAAACAAAAGTTACGCTGCCGCATCCACTGGTTCGAACCTGCGAGCAGCGGCCGGTGTCGCATTTCATAGTATGTAACGAAAGAGATGCATAACGTTACAGTTTAGCCACCACTATACCAGCGGTGTATGTGTATATAAAATTAGGGCAAACAAAAGTTACGCTGCCGCATCCGCTGGTTCGAACCTGCGAGCCGCGGCCGGTGTCGCATTTCATAGTATGTAACGAAAGAGATGAATCAGGTTACAGTTTAGCCACCACTATACCAGCGGTGTATGTGTGTATAAAATTAGGGCAAACAAAAGTTACGCTGCCGCATCCACTGGTTCGAACCTGCGAGCCGCGCCCGGTGTCGCATTTCATAGTATGTAACGAAAGAGATGCATAACGTTACAGTTTAGCCACCACTATACCAGCGGTGTATGTGTATATAAAATTAGGGCAAACAAAAGTTACGCTGCCGCATCCGCTGCTTCGAACCTGCGAGCCGCGCCCGGTGTCGCATTTCATAGTATGTAACGAAAGAGATGCATAACGTTACAGTTTAGCCACCACTATACCAGCGGTGTATGTGTGTATAAAATTAGGGCAAACAAAAGTTACGCTGCCGCATCCGCTGCTTCGAACCTGCGAGCCGCGCCCGGTGTCGCATTTCATAGTATGTAACGAAAGAGATGAATCAGGTTACAGTTTAGCCACCACTATACCAGCGGTGTATGTGTATATAAAATTAGGGCAAACAAAAGTTACGCTGCCGCATCCGCTGTTTCGAACCTGCGAGCCGCGCCCGGTGTTGCATTTCATAGTATGTAACGAAAGAGATGCATAACGTTACAGTTTAGCCACCACTATACCAGCGGTGTATGTGTGTATAAAATTAGGGCAAACAAAAGTTACGCTGCCGCATCCGCTGGTTCGAACCTGCGAGCCGCGGCCGGTGTCGCATTTCATAGTATGTAACGAAAGAGATGCATAACGTTACAGTTTAGCCACCACTATACCAGCGGTGTATGTGTATATAAAATTAGGGCAAACAAAAGTTACGCTGCCGCATCCGCTGTTTCGAACCTGCGAGCCGCGCCCGGTGTCGCATTTTATAGCATGTAACGAAAGAGATGCATAACGTTACAGTTTAGCCACGGCTATACCAGCGGTGTATGTGTATATAAAATTAGGGCAAACAAAAGTTACGCTGCCGCATCCGCTGCTTCGAACCTGCGAGCCGCGCCCGGTGTCGCATTTCATAGTATGTAACGAAAGAGATGAATCAGGTTACAGTTTAGCCACCACTATACCAGCGGTGTATGTGTATATAAAATTAGGGCAAACAAAAGTTACGCTGCCGCATCCGCTGTTTCGAACCTGCGAGCCGCGCCCGGTGTTGCATTTCATAGTATGTAACGAAAGAGATGCATAACGTTACAGTTTAGCCACCACTATACCAGCGGTGTATGTGTGTATAAAATTAGGGCAAACAAAAGTTACGCTGCCGCATCCGCTGGTTCGAACCTGCGAGCCGCGGCCGGTGTCGCATTTCATAGTATGTAACGAAAGAGATGCATAACGTTACAGTTTAGCCACCACTATACCAGCGGTGTATGTGTATATAAAATTAGGGCAAACAAAAGTTACGCTGCCGCATCCGCTGGTTCGAACCTGCGAGCCGCGGCCGGTGTCGCATTTGATAGTATGTAACGAAAGAGATGCATAACGTTACAGTTTAGCCACCACTATACCAGCGGTGTATGTGTGTATAAAATTAGGGCAAACAAAAGTTACGCTGCCGCATCCACTGGTTCGAACCTGCGAGCAGCGGCCGGTGTCGCATTTCATAGTATGTAACGAAAGAGATGCATAACGTTACAGTTTAGCCACCACTATACCAGCGGTGTATGTGTATATAAAATTAGGGCAAACAAAAGTTACGCTGCCGCATCCGCTGGTTCGAACCTGCGAGCCGCGGCCGGTGTCGCATTTCATAGTATGTAACGAAAGAGATGAATCAGGTTACAGTTTAGCCACCACTATACCAGCGGTGTATGTGTGTATAAAATTAGGGCAAACAAAAGTTACGCTGCCGCATCCGCTGGTTCGAACCTGCGAGCCGCGCCCGGTGTTGCATTTCATAGTATGTAACGAAAGAGATGCATAAAGTTACAGTTTAGCCACCACTATACCAGCGGTGTATGTGTGTATAAAATTAGGGCAAACAAAAGTTACGCTGCCGCATCCGCTGTTTCGAACCTGCGAGCCGCGCCCGGTGTTGCATTTCATAGTATGTAACGAAAGAGATGCATAACGTTACAGTTTAGCCACGGCTATACCAGCGGTGTATGTGTGTATAAAATTAGGGCAAACAAAAGTTACGCTGCCGCATCCGCTGGTTCGAACCTGCGAGCCGCGCCCGGTGTTGCATTTCATAGTATGTAACGAAAGAGATGAATCAGGTTACAGTTTAGCCACGGCTATACCAGCGGTGTATGTGTGTATAAAATTAGGGCAAACAAAAGTTACGCTGCCGCATCCACTGGTTCGAACCTGCGAGCCGCGCCCGGTGTTGCATTTCATAGTATGTAACGAAAGAGATGCATAACGTTACAGTTTAGCCACCACTATACCAGCGGTGTATGTGTGTATAAAATTAGGGCAAACAAAAGTTACGCTGCCGCATCCGCTGGTTCGAACCTGCGAGCCGCGCCCGGTGTCGCATTTTATAGCATGTAACGAAAGAGATGAATCAGGTTACAGTTTAGCCACGGCTATACCAGCGGTGTATGTGTGTATAAAATTAGGGCAAACAAAAGTTACGCTGCCGCATCCACTGGTTCGAACCTGCGAGCCGCGCCCGGTGTCGCATTTCATAGTATGTAACGAAAGAGATGCATAACGTTACAGTTTAGCCACCACTATACCAGCGGTGTATGTGTGTATAAAATTAGGGCAAACAAAAGTTACGCTGCCGCATCCGCTGGTTCGAACCTGCGAGCCGCGGCCGGTGTCGCATTTCATAGTATGTAACGAAAGAGATGAATCAGGTTACAGTTTAGCCACCACTATACCAGCGGTGTATGTGTGTATAAAATTAGGGCAAACAAAAGTTACGCTGCCGCATCCACTGGTTCGAACCTGCGAGCCGCGCCCGGTGTCGCATTTCATAGTATGTAACGAAAGAGATGCATAACGTTACAGTTTAGCCACCACTATACCAGCGGTGTATGTGTATATAAAATTAGGGCAAACAAAAGTTACGCTGCCGCATCCGCTGCTTCGAACCTGCGAGCCGCGCCCGGTGTCGCATTTCATAGTATGTAACGAAAGAGATGCATAACGTTACAGTTTAGCCACCACTATACCAGCGGTGTATGTGTGTATAAAATTAGGGCAAACAAAAGTTACGCTGCCGCATCCGCTGCTTCGAACCTGCGAGCCGCGCCCGGTGTCGCATTTCATAGTATGTAACGAAAGAGATGAATCAGGTTACAGTTTAGCCACCACTATACCAGCGGTGTATGTGTATATAAAATTAGGGCAAACAAAAGTTACGCTGCCGCATCCGCTGTTTCGAACCTGCGAGCCGCGCCCGGTGTCGCATTTTATAGCATGTAACGAAAGAGATGCATAACGTTACAGTTTAGCCACGGCTATACCAGCGGTGTATGTGTATATAAAATTAGGGCAAACAAAAGTTACGCTGCCGCATCCGCTGCTTCGAACCTGCGAGCCGCGCCCGGTGTCGCATTTCATAGTATGTAACGAAAGAGATGAATCAGGTTACAGTTTAGCCACCACTATACCAGCGGTGTATGTGTATATAAAATTAGGGCAAACAAAAGTTACGCTGCCGCATCCGGTGTTTCGAACCTGCGAGCCGCGCCCGGTGTCGCATTTCATAGTATGTAACGAAAGAGATGCATAACGTTACAGTTTAGCCACCACTATACCAGCGGTGTATGTGTATATAAAATTAGGGCAAACAAAAGTTACGCTACCGCATCCGCTGTTTCGAACCTGCGAGCCGCGCCCGGTGTTGCATTTCATAGTATGTAACGAAAGAGATGCATAACGTTACAGTTTAGCCACCACTATACCAGCGGTGTATGTGTATATAAAATTAGGGCAAACAAAAGTTACGCTACCGCATCCGCTGTTTCGAACCTGCGAGCCGCGCCCGGTGTTGCATTTCATAGTATGTAACGAAAGAGATGCATAACGTTACAGTTTAGCCACCACTATACCAGCGGTGTATGTGTATATAAAATTAGGGCAAACAAAAGTTACGCTACCGCATCCGCTGTTTCGAACCTGCGAGCCGCGCCCGGTGTCGCATTTCATAGTATGTAACGAAAGAGATGCATAACGTTACAGTTTAGCCACCACTATACCAGCGGTGTATGTGTATATAAAATTAGGGCAAACAAAAGTTACGCTGCCGCATCCGCTGCTTCGAACCTGCGAGCCGCGCCCGGTGTCGCATTTCATAGTATGTAACGAAAGAGATGCATAACGTTACAGTTTAGCCACCACTATACCAGCGGTGTATGTGTATATAAAATTAGGGCAAACAAAAGTTACGCTGCCGCATCCGCTGCTTCGAACCTGCGAGCCGCGCCCGGTGTCGCATTTCATAGTATGTAACGAAAGAGATGAATCAGGTTACAGTTTAGCCACCACTATACCAGCGGTGTATGTGTATATAAAATTAGGGCAAACAAAAGTTACGCTGCCGCATCCGCTGCTTCGAACCTGCGAGCCGCGCCCGGTGTCGCATTTCATAGTATGTAACGAAAGAGATGCATAACGTTACAGTTTAGCCACCACTATACCAGCGGTGTATGTGTATATAAAATTAGGGCAAACAAAAGTTACGCTACCGCATCCGCTGTTTCGAACCTGCGAGCCGCGCCCGGTGTTGCATTTCATAGTATGTAACGAAAGAGATGCATAACGTTACAGTTTAGCCACCACTATACCAGCGGTGTATGTGTATATAAAATTAGGGCAAACAAAAGTTACGCTGCCGCATCCGCTGCTTCGAACCTGCGAGCCGCGCCCGGTGTCGCATTTCATAGTATGTAACGAAAGAGATGCATAACGTTACAGTTTAGCCACCACTATACCAGCGGTGTATGTGTGTATAAAATTAGGGCAAACAAAAGTTACGCTGCCGCATCCGCTGCTTCGAACCTGCGAGCCGCGCCCGGTGTCGCATTTCATAGTATGTAACGAAAGAGATGAATCAGGTTACAGTTTAGCCACCACTATACCAGCGGTGTATGTGTATATAAAATTAGGGCAAACAAAAGTTACGCTGCCGCATCCGCTGTTTCGAACCTGCGAGCCGCGCCCGGTGTTGCATTTCATAGTATGTAACGAAAGAGATGCATAACGTTACAGTTTAGCCACCACTATACCAGCGGTGTATGTGTGTATAAAATTAGGGCAAACAAAAGTTACGCTACCGCATCCGCTGTTTCGAACCTGCGAGCCGCGCCCGGTGTTGCATTTCATAGTATGTAACGAAAGAGATGCATAACGTTACAGTTTAGCCACCACTATACCAGCGGTGTATGTGTATATAAAATTAGGGCAAACAAAAGTTACGCTGCCGCATCCGCTGCTTCGAACCTGCGAGCCGCGCCCGGTGTCGCATTTCATAGTATGTAACGAAAGAGATGCATAACGTTACAGTTTAGCCACCACTATACCAGCGGTGTATGTGTATATAAAATTAGGGCAAACAAAAGTTACGCTGCCGCATCCGCTGCTTCGAACCTGCGAGCCGCGCCCGGTGTCGCATTTCATAGTATGTAACGAAAGAGATGAATCAGGTTACAGTTTAGCCACCACTATACCAGCGGTGTATGTGTATATAAAATTAGGGCAAACAAAAGTTACGCTGCCGCATCCGCTGTTTCGAACCTGCGAGCCGCGCCCGGTGTTGCATTTCATAGTATGTAACGAAAGAGATGCATAACGTTACAGTTTAGCCACCACTATACCAGCGGTGTATGTGTGTATAAAATTAGGGCAAACAAAAGTTACGCTGCCGCATCCGCTGGTTCGAACCTGCGAGCAGCGGCCGGTGTTGCATTTCATAGTATGTAACGAAAGAGATGCATAACGTTACAGTTTAGCCACGGCTATACCAGCGGTGTATGTGTATATAAAATTAGGGCAAACAAAAGTTACGCTGCCGCATCCGCTGCTTCGAACCTGCGAGCCGCGCCCGGTGTCGCATTTCATAGTATGTAACGAAAGAGATGAATCAGGTTACAGTTTAGCCACCACTATACCAGCGGTGTATGTGTATATAAAATTAGGGCAAACAAAAGTTACGCTACCGCATCCGCTGTTTCGAACCTGCGAGCCGCGCCCGGTGTTGCATTTCATAGTATGTAACGAAAGAGATGCATAACGTTACAGTTTAGCCACCACTATACCAGCGGTGTATGTGTGTATAAAATTAGGGCAAACAAAAGTTACGCTGCCGCATCCGCTGGTTCGAACCTGCGAGCAGCGGCCGGTGTTGCATTTCATAGTATGTAACGAAAGAGATGCATAACGTTACAGTTTAGCCACGGCTATACCAGCGGTGTATGTGTATATAAAATTAGGGCAAACAAAAGTTACGCTGCCGCATCCGCTGCTTCGAACCTGCGAGCCGCGCCCGGTGTCGCATTTCATAGTATGTAACGAAAGAGATGCATAACGTTACAGTTTAGCCACGGCTATACCAGCGGTGTATGTGTATATAAAATTAGGGCAAACAAAAGTTACGCTGCCGCATCCGCTGCTTCGAACCTGCGAGCCGCGCCCGGTGTCGCATTTCATAGTATGTAACGAAAGAGATGCATAACGTTACAGTTTAGCCACGGCTATACCAGCGGTGTATGTGTATATAAAATTAGGGCAAACAAAAGTTACGCTGCCGCATCCGCTGCTTCGAACCTGCGAGCCGCGCCCGGTGTCGCATTTCATAGTATGTAACGAAAGAGATGCATAACGTTACAGTTTAGCCACGGCTATACCAGCGGTGTATGTGTATATAAAATTAGGGCAAACAAAAGTTACGCTGCCGCATCCGCTGTTTCGAACCTGCGAGCCGCGCCCGGTGTTGCATTTCATAGTATGTAACGAAAGAGATGCATAACGTTACAGTTTAGCCACGGCTATACCAGCGGTGTATGTGTATATAAAATTAGGGCAAACAAAAGTTACGCTGCCGCATCCGCTGCTTCGAACCTGCGAGCCGCGCCCGGTGTCGCATTTCATAGTATGTAACGAAAGAGATGCATAACGTTACAGTTTAGCCACGGCTATACCAGCGGTGTATGTGTATATAAAATTAGGGCAAACAAAAGTTACGCTGCCGCATCCGCTGCTTCGAACCTGCGAGCCGCGCCCGGTGTCGCATTTCATAGTATGTAACGAAAGAGATGCATAACGTTACAGTTTAGCCACGGCTATACCAGCGGTGTATGTGTATATAAAATTAGGGCAAACAAAAGTTACGCTGCCGCATCCGCTGCTTCGAACCTGCGAGCCGCGCCCGGTGTCGCATTTCATAGTATGTAACGAAAGAGATGCATAACGTTACAGTTTAGCCACGGCTATACCAGCGGTGTATGTGTATATAAAATTAGGGCAATCAAAAGTTACGCTGCCGCATCCGCTGCTTCGAACCTGCGAGCCGCGCCCGGTGTCGCATTTCATAGTATGTAACGAAAGAGATGCATAACGTTACAGTTTAGCCACGGCTATACCAGCGGTGTATGCGTATATAAAATTAGGGCAAACAAAAGTTACGCTGCCGCATCCGCTGCTTCGAACCTGCGAGCCGCGCCCGGTGTCGCATTTCATAGTATGTAACGAAAGAGATGCATGACGTTACAGTTTAGCCACGGCTATACCAGCGGTGTATGTGTGTATAAAATTAGGGCAAACAAAAGTTACGCTGCCGCATCCACTGGTTCGAACCTGCGAGCAGCGGCCGGTGTCGCATTTCATAGTATGTAACGAAAGAGATGCATAACGTTACAGTTTAGCCACCACTATACCAGCGGTGTATGTGTGTATAAATTTAGGGCAATGAAAAGTTACGCTGCCGCATCCGCTGGTTCGAACCTGCGAGCCGCGCCCGGTGTCGCATTTCATAGTATCTAACGAAAGAGATGCATAACGTTACAGTTTAGCCACCACTATACCAGCGGTGTATGTGTGTATAAAATTAGGGCAAACAAAAGTTACGCTGCCGCATCCGCTGTTTCGAACCTGCGAGCCGCGCCCGGTGTCGCATTTCATAGTATGTAACGAAAGAGATGCATAACGTTACAGTTTAGCCACCACTATACCAGCGGTGTATGTGTGTATAAAATTAGGGCAAACAAAAGTTACGCTGCCGCATCCGCTGTTTCGAACCTGCGAGCCGCGCCCGGTGTCGCATTTCATAGTATGTAACGAAAGAGATGCATAACGTTACAGTTTAGCCACCACTATACCAGCGGTGTATGTGAGTATAAAATTAGGGCAAACAAAAGTTACGCTGCCGCATCCGCTGGTTCGAACGTGCGAGCCGCGCCCGGTGTCGCATTTCATAGTATGTAGCGAAAGAGATGAATCAGGTTACAGTTTAGCCACCACTATACCAGCGGTGTATGTGTGTATAAAATTAGGGCAAACAAAAGTTACGCTGCCGCATCCGCTGGTTCGAACCTGCGAGCAGCGCCCGGTGTCGCATTTCATAGTATGTAACGAAAGAGATGAATCAGGTTACAGTTTAGCCACCACTATACCAGCGGTGTATGTGTATATAAAATTAGGGCAAACAAAAGTTACGCTGCCGCATCCGCTGTTTCGAACCTGCGAGCCGCGCCCGGTGTCGCATTTCATAGTATGTAACGAAAGGGATGCATAACGTTACAGTTTAGCCACCACTATACCAGCGGTGTATGTGAGTATAAAATTAGGGCAAACAAAAGTTACGCTGCCGCATCCGCTGGTTCGAACGTGCGAGCCGCGCCCGGTGTCGCATTTCATAGTATGTAGCGAAAGAGATGAATCAGGTTACAGTTTAGCCACCACTATACCAGCGGTGTATGTGTGTATAAATTTAGGGCAATCAAAAGTTACGCTGCCGCATCCGCTGGTTCGAACCTGCGAGCCGCGCCCGGTGTCGCATTTCATAGTATGTAACGAAAGAGATGCATAACGTTACAGTTTAGCCACCACTATACCAGCGGTGTATGTGAGTATAAAATTAGGGCAAACAAAAGTTACGCTGCCGCATCCGCTGTTTCGAACCTGCGAGCCGCGCCCGGTGTCGCATTTCATAGTATGTAACGAAAGAGATGAATCAGGTTACAGTTTAGCCACCACTATACCAGCGGTGTATGTGTGTATAAAATTAGGGCAAACAAAAGTTACGCTGCCGCATCCGCTGGTTCGAACCTGCGAGCAGCGCCCGGTGTCGCATTTCATAGTATGTAACGAAAGAGATGAATCAGGTTACAGTTTAGCCACCACTATACCAGCGGTGTATGTGTATATAAAATTAGGGCAAACAAAAGTTACGCTGCCGCATCCGCTGTTTCGAACCTGCGAGCCGCGCCCGGTGTCGCATTTCATAGTATGTAACGAAAGAGATGAATCAGGTTACAGTTTAGCCACCACTATACCAGCGGTGTATGTGTGTATAAAATTAGGGCAAACAAAAGTTACGCTGCCGCATCCGCTGGTTCGAACCTGCGAGCCGCGCCCGGTGTCGCATTTCATAGTATGTAACGAAAGAGATGAATCAGGTTACAGTTTTGCCACCACTATACCAGCGGTGTATGTGTATATAAAATTAGGGCAAACAAAAGTTACGCTGCCGCATCCGCTGTTTCGAACCTGCGAGCCGCGCCCGGTGTCGCATTTCATAGTATGTAACGAAAGAGATGAATCAGGTTACAGTTTAGCCACCACTATACCAGCGGTGTATGTGTGTATAAAATTAGGGCAAACAAAAGTTACGCTGCCGCATCCGCTGGTTCGAACCTGCGAGCCGCGCCCGGTGTCGCATTTCATAGCATGTAACGAAAGAGATGAATCAGGTTACAGTTTAGCCACCACTATACCAGCGGTGTATATATAAAATTAGGGCAAACAAAAGTTACGCTGCCGCATCCACTGGTTCGAACCTGCGAGCCGCGCCCGGTGTCGCATTTCATAGCATGTAACGAAAGAGATGAATCAGGTTACAGTTTAGCCACCACTATACCAGCGGTGTATGTGTATATAAAATTAGGGCAAACAAAAGTTACGCTGCCGCATCCGCTGGTTCGAACCTGCGAGCCGCGCCCGGTGTCGCATTTCATAGCATGTAACGAAAGAGGTGAATCAGGTTACAGTTTAGCCACCACTATACCAGCGGTGTATGTGTGTATAAAATTAGGGCAAACAAAAGTTACGCTGCCGCATCCGCTGGTTCGAACCTGCGAGCCGCGCCCGGTGTCGCATTTTATAGCATGTAACGAAAGAGATGAATCAGGTTACAGTTTAGCCACCACTATACCAGCGGTGTATGTGTATATAAAATTAGGGCAAACAAAAGTTACGCTGCCGCATCCGCTGGTTCGAACCTGCGAGCCGCGCCCGGTGTCGCATTTCATAGTATGTAACGAAAGAGATGAATCAGGTTACACTTGAGCCACCACTATACCAGCGGTGTATGTGTATATAAAATTAGGGCAAACAAAAGTTACGCTGCCGCATCCGCTGGTTCGAACCTGCGAGCCGCACCCGGTGTCGCATTTCATAGTATGTAACGAAAGACATGCATCACGTTACACTTAAGCCACCACTATACCAGCGGTGTATGTGTATTTAAAATTAGGGCAAACAAAAGTTACGCTGCCGCATCCGCTGTTTCGAACCTGCGAGCCGCGCCCGGTGTCGCATTTCATAGTATGTAACGAAAGAGATGCATAACGTTACAGTTTAGCCACCACTATACCAGCGGTGTATGTGTATATAAAATTAGGGCAAACAAAAGTTACGCTGCCGCATCCGCTGGTTCGAACCTGCGAGCCGCGCCCGGTCTCGCATTTCATAGTATGTAACGAAAGAGATGCATAACGTTACAGTTTAGCCACCAGTATACCAGCGGTGTATGTGTGTATAAAATTAGGGCAAACAAAAGGTACGCTGCCGCATCCGCTGTTTCGAACCTGCGAGCCGCGCCCGGTGTCGCATTTCATAGTATGTAACGAAAGAGATGCATAACGTTACAGTTTAGCCACCACTATACCAGCGGTGTATGTGTGTATAAAATTAGGGCAAACAAAAGTTACGCTGCCGCATCCGCTGTTTCGAACCTGCGAGCCGCGCCCGGTGTTGCATTTCATAGTATGTAACGAAAGAGATGCATAACGTTACAGTTTAGCCACCACTATACAAGCGGTGTATGTGTGTATAAATTTAGGGCAATCAAAAGTTACGCTGCCGCATCCGCTGGTTCGAACCTGCGAGCCGCGCCCGGTGTCGCATTTCATAGTATGTAACGAAAGAGATGAATCAGGTTACAGTTTAGCCACCACTATACCAGCGGTGTATGTGTATATAAAATTAGGGCAAACAAAAGTTACGCTGCCGCATCCGCTGGTTCGAACCTGCGAGCCGCGCCCGGTCTCGCATTTCATAGTATGTAACGAAAGAGATGCATAACGTTACAGTTTAGCCACCACTATACCAGCGGTGTATGTGTGTATAAATTTAGGGCAATCAAAAGTTACGCTGCCGCATCCGCTGGTTCGAACCTGCGAGCCGCGCCCGGTGTCGCATTTCATAGTATGTAACGAAAGAGATGCATAAGGTTACAGTTTAGCCACCACTATACCAGCGGTGTATGTGTGTATAAAATTAGGGCAAACAAAAGTTACGCTGCCGCATCCGCTGTTTCGAACCTGCGAGCCGCGCCCGGTGTTGCATTTCATAGTATGTAACGAAAGAGATGCATAACGTTACAGTTTAGCCACCACTATACCAGCGGTGTATGTGTGTATAAAATTAGGGCAAACAAAAGTTACGCTGCCGCATCCGCTGTTTCGAACCTGCGAGCCGCGCCCGGTGTCGCATTTCATAGTATCTAACGAAAGAGATGCATAACGTTACAGTTTAGCCACGGCTATACCAGCGGTGTATGTGTGTATAAAATTAGGGCAAACAAAAGTTACGCTGCCGCATCCGCTGTTTCGAACCTGCGAGCCGCGCCCGGTGTTGCATTTCATAGTATGTAACGAAAGAGATGCATAAGGTTACAGTTTAGCCACGGCTATACCAGCGGTGTATGTGTGTATAAAATTAGGGCAAACAAAAGTTACGCTGCCGCATCCGCTGTTTCGAACCTGCGAGCCGCGCCCGGTGTCGCATTTCATAGTATCTAACGAAAGAGATGCATAACGTTACAGTTTAGCCACCACTATACCAGCGGTGTATGTGTGTATAAAATTAGGGCAAACAAAAGTTACGCTGCCGCATCCGCTGTTTCGAACCTGCGAGCCGCGCCCGGTGTCGCATTTCATAGTATGTAACGAAAGAGATGCATAAGGTTACAGTTTAGCCACGGCTATACCAGCGGTGTATGTGTGTATAAAATTAGGGCAAACAAAAGTTACGCTGCCGCATCCGCTGTTTCGAACCTGCGAGCCGCGCCCGGTGTTGCATTTCATAGTATGTAACGAAAGAGATGCATAACGTTACAGTTTAGCCACGGCTATACCAGCGGTGTATGTGTGTATAAAATTAGGGCAAACAAAAGTTACGCTGCCGCATCCGCTGTTTCGAACCTGCGAGCCGCGCCCGGTGTCGCATTTCATAGTATGTAACGAAAGAGATGCATAAGGTTACAGTTTAGCCACCACTATACCAGCGGTGTATGTGTGTATAAAATTAGGGCAAACAAAAGTTACGCTGCCGCATCCGCTGTTTCGAACCTGCGAGCCGCGCCCGGTGTTGCATTTCATAGTATCTAACGAAAGAGATGCATAACGTTACAGTTTAGCCACCACTATACCAGCGGTGTATGTGTGTATAAAATTAGGGCAAACAAAAGTTACGCTGCCGCATCCGCTGTTTCGAACCTGCGAGCCGCGCCCGGTGTCGCATTTCATAGTATCTAACGAAAGAGATGCATAACGTTACAGTTTAGCCACCACTATACCAGCGGTGTATGTGTGTATAAAATTAGGGCAAACAAAAGTTACGCTGCCGCATCCGCTGTTTCGAACCTGCGAGCCGCGCCCGGTGTTGCATTTCATAGTATGTAACGAAAGAGATGCATAAGGTTACAGTTTAGCCACGGCTATACCAGCGGTGTATGTGTGTATAAAATTAGGGCAAACAAAAGTTACGCTGCCGCATCCGCTGTTTCGAACCTGCGAGCCGCGCCCGGTGTCGCATTTCATAGTATCTAACGAAAGAGATGCATAACGTTACAGTTTAGCCACCACTATACCAGCGGTGTATGTGTGTATAAAATTAGGGCAAACAAAAGTTACGCTGCCGCATCCGCTGTTTCGAACCTGCGAGCCGCGCCCGGTGTCGCATTTCATAGTATGTAACGAAAGAGATGCATAAGGTTACAGTTTAGCCACGGCTATACCAGCGGTGTATGTGTGTATAAAATTAGGGCAAACAAAAGTTACGCTGCCGCATCCGCTGTTTCGAACCTGCGAGCCGCGCCCGGTGTTGCATTTCATAGTATGTAACGGAAGAGATGCATAACGTTACAGTTTAGCCACGGCTATACCAGCGGTGTATGTGTGTATAAAATTAGGGCAAACAAAAGTTACGCTGCCGCATCCGCTGTTTCGAACCTGCGAGCCGCGCCCGGTGTCGCATTTCATAGTATGTAACGAAAGAGATGCATAAGGTTACAGTTTAGCCACCACTATACCAGCGGTGTATGTGTGTATAAAATTAGGGCAAACAAAAGTTACGCTGCCGCATCCGCTGTTTCGAACCTGCGAGCCGCGCCCGGTGTTGCATTTCATAGTATGTAACGAAAGAGATGCATAACGTTACAGTTTAGCCACCACTATACCAGCGGTGTATGTGTGTATAAAATTAGGGCAAACAAAAGTTACGCTGCCGCATCCGCTGTTTCGAACCTGCGAGCCGCGCCCGGTGTCGCATTTCATAGTATCTAACGAAAGAGATGCATAACGTTACAGTTTAGCCACGGCTATACCAGCGGTGTATGTGTGTATAAAATTAGGGCAAACAAAAGTTACGCTGCCGCATCCGCTGTTTCGAACCTGCGAGCCGCGCCCGGTGTCGCATTTCATAGTATGTAACGAAAGAGATGCATAACGTTACAGTTAAGCCACCACTATACCAGCGGTGTATGTGTATATAAAATTAGGGCAAACAAAAGTTACGCTGCCGCATCCGCTGGTTCGAACCTGCGAGCCGCGCCCGGTCTCGCATTTCATAGTATGTAACGAAAGAGATGCATAACGTTACAGTTTAGCCACCACTATACCAGCGGTGTATGTGTGTATAAAATTAGGGCAAACAAAAGGTACGCTGCCGCATCCGCTGTTTCGAACCTGCGAGCCGCGCCCGGTGTCGCATTTCATAGTATGTAACGAAAGAGATGCATAACGTTACAGTTTAGCCACCACTATACCAGCGGTGTATGTGTGTATAAATTTAGGGCAATCAAAAGTTACGCTGCCGCATCCGCTGGTTCGAACCTGCGAGCCGCGCCCGGTGTCGCATTTCATAGTATCTAACGAAAGAGATGCATAACGTTACAGTTTAGCCACCACTATACCAGCGGTGTATGTGTGTATAAAATTAGGGCAAACAAAAGTTACGCTGCCGCATCCGCTGTTTCGAACCTGCGAGCCGCGCCCGGTGTCGCATTTCATAGTATGTAACGAAAGAGATGCATAACGTTACAGTTTAGCCACGGCTATACCAGCGGTGTATGTGTGTATAAAATTAGGGCAAACAAAAGTTACGCTGCCGCATCCGCTGTTTCGAACCTGCGAGCCGCGCCCGGTGTCGCATTTCATAGTATGTAACGAAAGAGATGCATAACGTTACAGTTTAGCCACCACTATACCAGCGGTGTATGTGTATATAAAATTAGGGCAAACAAAAGGTACGCTGCCGCATCCGCTGTTTCGAACCTGCGAGCCGCGCCCGGTGTCGCATTTCATAGTATGTAACGAAAGAGATGCATAACGTTACAGTTTAGCCACCACTATACCAGCGGTGTATGTGTGTATAAATTTAGGGCAATCAAAAGTTACGCTGCCGCATCCGCTGGTTCGAACCTGCGAGCCGCGCCCGGTGTCGCATTTCATAGTATGTAACGAAAGAGATGCATAACGTTACAGTTTAGCCACCACTATACCAGCGGTGTATGTGTGTATAAAATTAGGGCAAACAAAAGTTACGCTGCCGCATCCGCTGTTTCGAACCTGCGAGCCGCGCCCGGTGTCGCATTTCATAGTATGTAACGAAAGAGATGCATAACGTTACAGTTTTGCCACGGCTATACCAGCGGTGTATGTGTGTATAAAATTAGGGCAAACAAAAGTTACGCTGCCGCATCCGCTGTTTCGAACCTGCGAGCCGCGCCCGGTGTCGCATTTCATAGTATGTAACGAAAGAGATGAATCAGGTTACAGTTTAGCCACCACTATACCAGCGGTGTATGAGAGTATAAAATTAGGGCAAACAAAAGTTACGCTGCCGCATCCGCTGTTTCGAACCTGCGAGCCGCGCCCGGTGTCGCATTTCATAGTATGTAACGAAAGAGATGCATAAGGTTACAGTTTAGCCACCACTATACCAGCGGTGTATGTGTGTATAAAATTAGGGCAATCAAAAGTTACGCTGCCGCATCCGCTGTTTCGAACCTGCGAGCCGCGCCCGGTGTCGCATTTCATAGTATGTAACGAAAGAGATGCATAACGTTACAGTTTAGCCACGGCTATACCAGCGGTGTATGTGTGTATAAAATTAGGGCAAACAAAAGTTACGCTGCCGCATCCGCTGGTTCGAACCTGCGAGCCGCGCCCGGTGTCGCATTTCATAGTATCTAACGAAAGAGATGCATAACGTTACAGTTTAGCCACCACTATACCAGCGGTGTATGTGTGTATAAAATTAGGGCAAACAAAAGTTACGCTGCCGCATCCGCTGTTTCGAACCTGCGAGCCGCGCCCGGTGTCGCATTTCATAGTATCTAACGAAAGAGATGCATAACGTTACAGTTTAGCCACCACTATACCAGCGGTGTATGTGTGTATAAAATTAGGGCAAACAAAAGTTACGCTGCCGCATCCGCTGGTTCGAACCTGCGAGCCGCGCCCGGTGTCGCATTTCATAGTATGTAACGAAAGAGATGCATAACGTTACAGTTTAGCCACCACTATACCAGCGGTGTATGTGTGTATAAAATTAGGGCAATCAAAAGTTACGCTGCCGCATCCGCTGGTTCGAACCTGCGAGCCGCGCCCGGTGTCGCATTTCATAGTATCTAACGAAAGAGATGCATAACGTTACAGTTTAGCCACCACTATACCAGCGGTGTATGTGTGTATAAAATTAGGGCAAACAAAAGTTACGCTGCCGCATCCGCTGTTTCGAACCTGCGAGCCGCGCCCGGTGTCGCATTTCATAGTATGTAACGAAAGAGATGCATAACGTTACAGTTTAGCCACCACTATACCAGCGGTGTATGTGTGTATAAAATTAGGGCAAACAAAAGTTACGCTGCCGCATCCGCTGTTTCGAACCTGCGAGCCGCGCCCGGTGTCGCATTTCATAGTATGTAACGAAAGAGATGAATCAGGTTACAGTTTAGCCACCACTATACCAGCGGTGTATGTGAGTATAAAATTAGGGCAAACAAAAGTTACGCTGCCGCATCCGCTGGTTCGAACCTGCGAGCCGCGCCCGGTGTCGCATTTCATAGTATGTAACGAAAGAGATGCATCACGTTACAGTTTAGCCACCACTATACCAGCGGTGTATGTGTGTATAAAATTAGGGCAAACAAAAGTTACGCTGCCGCATCCGCTGGTTCGAACCTGCGAGCCGCGCCCGGTGTCGCATTTCATAGTATGTAACGAAAGAGATGCATAACGTTACAGTTTAGCCACGGCTATACCAGCGGTGTATGTGTGTATAAAATTAGGGCAAACAAAAGTTACGCTGCCGCATCCGCTGTTTCGAACCTGCGAGCCGCGCCCGGTGTCGCATTTCATAGTATGTAACGAAAGAGATGCATAACGTTACAGTTTAGCCACCACTATACCAGCGGTGTATGTGTATATAAAATTAGGGCAAACAAAAGGTACGCTGCCGCATCCGCTGGTTCGAACCTGCGAGCCGCGCCCGGTCTCGCATTTCATAGTATGTAACGAAAGAGATGAATCAGGTTACAGTTTAGCCACCACTATACCAGCGGTGTATGTGTATATAAAATTAGGGCAAACAAAAGTTACGCTGCCGCATCCGCTGGTTCGAACCTGCGAGCCGCGCCCGGTGTCGCATTTCATAGTATGTAACGAAAGAGATGCATAACGTTACAGTTTAGCCACCACTATACCAGCGGTGTATGTGTGTATAAAATTAGGGCAAACAAAAGGTACGCTGCCGCATCCGCTGTTTCGAACCTGCGAGCCGCGCCCGGTGTCGCATTTCATAGTATGTAACGAAAGAGATGCATCACGTTACAGTTTAGCCACCACTATACCAGCGGTGTATGTGTATATAAAATTAGGGCAAACAAAAGGTACGCTGCCGCATCCGCTGGTTCGAACCTGCGAGCCGCGCCCGGTCTCGCATTTCATAGTATGTAACGAAAGAGATGAATCAGGTTACAGTTTAGCCACCACTATACCAGCGGTGTATGTGTATATAAAATTAGGGCAAACAAAAGTTACGCTGCCGCATCCGCTGGTTCGAACCTGCGAGCCGCGCCCGGTGTCGCATTTCATAGTATGTAACGAAAGAGATGCATAACGTTACAGTTTAGCCACCACTATACCAGCGGTGTATGTGTGTATAAAATTACGGCAAACAAAAGTTACGCTGCCGCATCCGCTGGTTCGAACCTGCGAGCCGCGCCCGGTGTCGCATTTCATAGTATGTAACGAAAGAGATGCATAACGTTACAGTTTAGCCACCACTATACCAGCGGTGTATGTGTGTATAAAATTAGGGCAAACAAAAGTTACGCTGCCGCATCCGCTGGTTCGAACCTGCGAGCCGCGCCCGGTGTCGCATTTCATAGTATGTAACGAAAGAGATGCATAACGTTACAGTTTAGCCACCACTATACCAGCGGTGTATGTGTGTATAAAATTAGGGCAAACAAAAGTTACGCTGCCGCATCCGCTGGTTCGAACCTGCGAGCCGCGCCCGGTGTCGCATTTCATAGTATGTAACGAAAGAGATGCATAACGTTACAGTTTAGCCACGGCTATACCAGCGGTGTATGTGTGTATAAAATTAGGGCAAACAAAAGTTACGCTGCCGCATCCGCTGTTTCGAACCTGCGAGCCGCGCCCGGTGTCGCATTTCATAGTATGTAACGAAAGAGATGCATAACGTTACAGTTTAGCCACCACTATACCAGCGGTGTATGTGTATATAAAATTAGGGCAAACAAAAGGTACGCTGCCGCATCCGCTGTTTCGAACCTGCGAGCCGCGCCCGGTGTCGCATTTCATAGTATGTAACGAAAGAGATGCATAACGTTACAGTTTAGCCACCACTATACCAGCGGTGTATGTGTGTATAAATTTAGGGCAATCAAAAGTTACGCTGCCGCATCCGCTGGTTCGAACCTGCGAGCCGCGCCCGGTGTCGCATTTCATAGTATGTAACGAAAGAGATGCATAACGTTACAGTTTAGCCACCACTATACCAGCGGTGTATGTGTGTATAAAATTAGGGCAAACAAAAGTTACGCTGCCGCATCCGCTGTTTCGAACCTGCGAGCCGCGCCCGGTGTCGCATTTCATAGTATGTAACGAAAGAGATGCATAACGTTACAGTTTAGCCACCACTATACCAGCGGTGTATGTGTGTATAAAATTAGGGCAAACAAAAGTTACGCTGCCGCATCCGCTGGTTCGAACCTGCGAGCCGCGCCCGGTGTCGCATTTCATAGTATGTAACGAAAGAGATGCATAACGTTACAGTTTAGCCACCACTATACCAGCGGTGTATGTGTGTATAAATTTAGGGCAATCAAAAGTTACGCTGCCGCATCCGCTGGTTCGAACCTGCGAGCCGCGCCCGGTGTCGCATTTCATAGTATGTAACGAAAGAGATGCATAACGTTACAGTTTAGCCACCACTATACCAGCGGTGTATGTGTGTATAAAATTAGGGCAATCAAAAGTTACGCTGCCGCATCCGCTGGTTCGAACCTGCGAGCCGCGCCCGGTGTCGCATTTCATAGTATGTAACGAAAGAGATGCATAACGTTACAGTTTAGCCACCACTATACCAGCGGTGTATGTGTGTATAAAATTAGGGCAAACAAAAGTTACGCTGCCGCATCCGCTGTTTCGAACCTGCGAGCCGCGCCCGGTGTCGCATTTCATAGTATGTAACGAAAGAGATGCATAACGTTACAGTTTAGCCACCACTATACCAGCGGTGTATGTGTGTATAAAATTAGGGCAAACAAAAGTTACGCTGCCGCATCCGCTGTTTCGAACCTGCGAGCCGCGCCCGGTGTCGCATTTCATAGTATGTAACGAAAGAGATGAATCAGGTTACAGTTTAGCCACCACTATACCAGCGGTGTATGTGAGTATAAAATTAGGGCAAACAAAAGTTACGCTGCCGCATCCGCTGTTTCGAACCTGCGAGCCGCGCCCGGTGTCGCATTTCATAGTATGTAACGAAAGAGATGCATAAGGTTACAGTTTAGCCACCACTATACCAGCGGTGTATGTGTGTATAAAATTAGGGCAATCAAAAGTTACGCTGCCGCATCCGCTGTTTCGAACCTGCGAGCCGCGCCCGGTGTCGCATTTCATAGTATGTAACGAAAGAGATGCATAACGTTACAGTTTAGCCACGGCTATACCAGCGGTGTATGTGTGTATAAAATTAGGGCAAACAAAAGTTACGCTGCCGCATCCGCTGGTTCGAACCTGCGAGCCGCGCCCGGTGTCGCATTTCATAGTATCTAACGAAAGAGATGCATAACGTTACAGTTTAGCCACCACTATACCAGCGGTGTATGTGTGTATAAAATTAGGGCAAACAAAAGTTACGCTGCCGCATCCGCTGTTTCGAACCTGCGAGCCGCGCCCGGTGTCGCATTTCATAGTATCTAACGAAAGAGATGCATAATGTTACAGTTTAGCCACCACTATACCAGCGGTGTATGTGTGTATAAAATTAGGGCAAACAAAAGTTACGCTGCCGCATCCGCTGGTTCGAACCTGCGAGCCGCGCCCGGTGTCGCATTTCATAGTATGTAACGAAAGAGATGCATAACGTTACAGTTTAGCCACCACTATACCAGCGGTGTATGTGTGTATAAAATTAGGGCAATCAAAAGTTACGCTGCCGCATCCGCTGGTTCGAACCTGCGAGCCGCGCCCGGTGTCGCATTTCATAGTATCTAACGAAAGAGATGCATAACGTTACAGTTTAGCCACCACTATACCAGCGGTGTATGTGAGTATAAAATTAGGGCAAACAAAAGTTACGCTGCCGCATCCGCTGTTTCGAACCTGCGAGCCGCGCCCGGTGTCGCATTTCATAGTATGTAACGAAAGAGATGCATAACGTTACAGTTTAGCCACCACTATACCAGCGGTGTATGTGAGTATAAAATTAGGGCAAACAAAAGTTACGCTGCCGCATCCGCTGGTTCGAACCTGCGAGCCGCGCCCGGTGTCGCATTTCATAGTATGTAACGAAAGAGATGCATCACGTTACAGTTTAGCCACCACTATACCAGCGGTGTATGTGTGTATAAAATTAGGGCAAACAAAAGTTACGCTGCCGCATCCGCTGGTTCGAACCTGCGAGCCGCGCCCGGTGTCGCATTTCATAGTATGTAACGAAAGAGATGCATAACGTTACAGTTTAGCCACGGCTATACCAGCGGTGTATGTGTGTATAAAATTAGGGCAAACAAAAGTTACGCTGCCGCATCCGCTGTTTCGAACCTGCGAGCCGCGCCCGGTGTCGCATTTCATAGTATGTAACGAAAGAGATGCATAACGTTACAGTTTAGCCACCACTATACCAGCGGTGTATGTGTATATAAAATTAGGGCAAACAAAAGGTACGCTGCCGCATCCGCTGGTTCGAACCTGCGAGCCGCGCCCGGTCTCGCATTTCATAGTATGTAACGAAAGAGATGAATCAGGTTACAGTTTAGCCACCACTATACCAGCGGTGTATGTGTATATAAAATTAGGGCAAACAAAAGTTACGCTGCCGCATCCGCTGGTTCGAACCTGCGAGCCGCGCCCGGTGTCGCATTTCATAGTATGTAACGAAAGAGATGCATAACGTTACAGTTTAGCCACGGCTATACCAGCGGTGTATGTGTGTATAAAATTAGGGCAAACAAAAGTTACGCTGCCGCATCCGCTGGTTCGAACCTGCGAGCCGCGCCCGGTGTCGCATTTCATAGTATCTAACGAAAGAGATGCATAACGTTACAGTTTAGCCACCACTATACCAGCGGTGTATGTGTGTATAAAATTAGGGCAAACAAAAGTTACGCTGCCGCATCCGCTGTTTCGAACCTGCGAGCCGCGCCCGGTGTCGCATTTCATAGTATCTAACGAAAGAGATGCATAACGTTACAGTTTAGCCACCACTATACCAGCGGTGTATGTGTGTATAAAATTAGGGCAAACAAAAGTTACGCTGCCGCATCCGCTGTTTCGAACCTGCGAGCCGCGCCCGGTGTCGCATTTCATAGTATGTAACGAAAGAGATGAATCAGGTTACAGTTTAGCCACCACTATACCAGCGGTGTATGTGAGTATAAAATTAGGGCAAACAAAAGTTACGCTGCCGCATCCGCTGTTTCGAACCTGCGAGCCGCGCCCGGTGTCGCATTTCATAGTATGTAACGAAAGAGATGCATAAGGTTACAGTTTAGCCACCACTATACCAGCGGTGTATGTGTGTATAAAATTAGGGCAATCAAAAGTTACGCTGCCGCATCCGCTGGTTCGAACCTGCGAGCCGCGCCCGGTGTCGCATTTCATAGTATCTAACGAAAGAGATGCATAACGTTACAGTTTAGCCACCACTATACCAGCGGTGTATGTGTGTATAAAATTAGGGCAAACAAAAGTTACGCTGCCGCATCCGCTGTTTCGAACCTGCGAGCCGCGCCCGGTGTCGCATTTCATAGTATCTAACGAAAGAGATGCATAACGTTACAGTTTAGCCACCACTATACCAGCGGTGTATGTGTGTATAAAATTAGGGCAAACAAAAGTTACGCTGCCGCATCCGCTGGTTCGAACCTGCGAGCCGCGCCCGGTGTCGCATTTCATAGTATGTAACGAAAGAGATGCATAACGTTACAGTTTAGCCACCACTATACCAGCGGTGTATGTGTGTATAAAATTAGGGCAATCAAAAGTTACGCTGCCGCATCCGCTGGTTCGAACCTGCGAGCCGCGCCCGGTGTCGCATTTCATAGTATCTAACGAAAGAGATGCATAACGTTACAGTTTAGCCACCACTATACCAGCGGTGTATGTGTGTATAAAATTAGGGCAAACAAAAGTTACGCTGCCGCATCCGCTGTTTCGAACCTGCGAGCCGCGCCCGGTGTCGCATTTCATAGTATGTAACGAAAGAGATGAATCAGGTTACAGTTTAGCCACCACTATACCAGCGGTGTATGTGAGTATAAAATTAGGGCAAACAAAAGTTACGCTGCCGCATCCGCTGGTTCGAACCTGCGAGCCGCGCCCGGTGTCGCATTTCATAGTATGTAACGAAAGAGATGCATCACGTTACAGTTTAGCCACCACTATACCAGCGGTGTATGTGTGTATAAAATTAGGGCAAACAAAAGTTACGCTGCCGCATCCGCTGGTTCGAACCTGCGAGCCGCGCCCGGTGTCGCATTTCATAGTATGTAACGAAAGAGATGCATAACGTTACAGTTTAGCCACGGCTATACCAGCGGTGTATGTGTGTATAAAATTAGGGCAAACAAAAGTTACGCTGCCGCATCCGCTGTTTCGAACCTGCGAGCCGCGCCCGGTGTCGCATTTCATAGTATGTAACGAAAGAGATGCATAACGTTACAGTTTAGCCACCACTATACCAGCGGTGTATGTGTATATAAAATTAGGGCAAACAAAAGGTACGCTGCCGCATCCGCTGGTTCGAACCTGCGAGCCGCGCCCGGTCTCGCATTTCATAGTATGTAACGAAAGAGATGAATCAGGTTACAGTTTAGCCACCACTATACCAGCGGTGTATGTGAGTATAAAATTAGGGCAAACAAAAGTTACGCTGCCGCATCCGCTGGTTCGAACCTGCGAGCCGCGCCCGGTGTCGCATTTCATAGTATGTAACGAAAGAGATGCATCACGTTACAGTTTAGCCACCACTATACCAGCGGTGTATGTGTGTATAAAATTAGGGCAAACAAAAGTTACGCTGCCGCATCCGCTGGTTCGAACCTGCGAGCCGCGCCCGGTGTCGCATTTCATAGTATGTAACGAAAGAGATGCATAACGTTACAGTTTAGCCACGGCTATACCAGCGGTGTATGTGTGTATAAAATTAGGGCAAACAAAAGTTACGCTGCCGCATCCGCTGTTTCGAACCTGCGAGCCGCGCCCGGTGTCGCATTTCATAGTATGTAACGAAAGAGATGCATAACGTTACAGTTTAGCCACCACTATACCAGCGGTGTATGTGTATATAAAATTAGGGCAAACAAAAGGTACGCTGCCGCATCCGCTGTTTCGAACCTGCGAGCCGCGCCCGGTGTCGCATTTCATAGTATGTAACGAAAGAGATGCATAACGTTACAGTTTAGCCACCACTATACCAGCGGTGTATGTGTGTATAAATTTAGGGCAATCAAAAGTTACGCTGCCGCATCCGCTGGTTCGAACCTGCGAGCCGCGCCCGGTGTCGCATTTCATAGTATGTAACGAAAGAGATGCATAACGTTACAGTTTAGCCACCACTATACCAGCGGTGTATGTGTGTATAAAATTAGGGCAAACAAAAGTTACGCTGCCGCATCCGCTGTTTCGAACCTGCGAGCCGCGCCCGGTGTCGCATTTCATAGTATGTAACGAAAGAGATGCATAACGTTACAGTTTAGCCACCACTATACCAGCGGTGTATGTGTGTATAAAATTAGGGCAAACAAAAGTTACGCTGCCGCATCCGCTGTTTCGAACCTGCGAGCCGCGCCCGGTGTCGCATTTCATAGTATGTAACGAAAGAGATGAATCAGGTTACAGTTTAGCCACCACTATACCAGCGGTGTATGTG
This sequence comes from Dermacentor variabilis, assembly GCF_050947875.1. NCBI lineage: Eukaryota > Metazoa > Arthropoda > Arachnida > Ixodida > Ixodidae > Dermacentor > Dermacentor variabilis. Next base: position 451,742 of record NW_027460544.1, on the reverse strand, counting down.
AGTATAAAATTAGGGCAAACAAAAGTTACGCTGCCGCATCCGCTGTTTCGAACCTGCGAGCCGCGCCCGGTGTCGCATTTCATAGTATGTAACGAAAGAGATGCATAAGGTTACAGTTTAGCCACCACTATACCAGCGGTGTATGTGTGTATAAAATTAGGGCAATCAAAAGTTACGCTGCCGCATCCGCTGTTTCGAACCTGCGAGCCGCGCCCGGTGTCGCATTTCATAGTATGTAACGAAAGAGATGCATAACGTTACAGTTTAGCCACGGCTATACCAGCGGTGTATGTGTGTATAAAATTAGGGCAAACAAAAGTTACGCTGCCGCATCCGCTGGTTCGAACCTGCGAGCCGCGCCCGGTGTCGCATTTCATAGTATCTAACGAAAGAGATGCATAACGTTACAGTTTAGCCACCACTATACCAGCGGTGTATGTGTGTATAAAATTAGGGCAAACAAAAGTTACGCTGCCGCATCCGCTGTTTCGAACCTGCGAGCCGCGCCCGGTGTCGCATTTCATAGTATCTAACGAAAGAGATGCATAATGTTACAGTTTAGCCACCACTATACCAGCGGTGTATGTGTGTATAAAATTAGGGCAAACAAAAGTTACGCTGCCGCATCCGCTGGTTCGAACCTGCGAGCCGCGCCCGGTGTCGCATTTCATAGTATGTAACGAAAGAGATGCATAACGTTACAGTTTAGCCACCACTATACCAGCGGTGTATGTGTGTATAAAATTAGGGCAATCAAAAGTTACGCTGCCGCATCCGCTGGTTCGAACCTGCGAGCCGCGCCCGGTGTCGCATTTCATAGTATCTAACGAAAGAGATGCATAACGTTACAGTTTAGCCACAACTATACCAGCGGTGTATGTGTGTATAAAATTAGGGCAAACAAAAGTTACGCTGCCGCATCCGCTGTTTCGAACCTGCGAGCCGCGCCCGGTGTCGCATTTCATAGTATGTAACGAAAGAGATGCATAACGTTACAGTTTAGCCACCACTATACCAGCGGTGTATGTGAGTATAAAATTAGGGCAAACAAAAGTTACGCTGCCGCATCCGCTGGTTCGAACCTGCGAGCCGCGCCCGGTGTCGCATTTCATAGTATGTAACGAAAGAGATGCATCACGTTACAGTTTAGCCACCACTATACCAGCGGTGTATGTGTGTATAAAATTAGGGCAAACAAAAGTTACGCTGCCGCATCCGCTGGTTCGAACCTGCGAGCCGCGCCCGGTGTCGCATTTCATAGTATGTAACGAAAGAGATGCATAACGTTACAGTTTAGCCACGGCTATACCAGCGGTGTATGTGTGTATAAAATTAGGGCAAACAAAAGTTACGCTGCCGCATCCGCTGTTTCGAACCTGCGAGCCGCGCCCGGTGTCGCATTTCATAGTATGTAACGAAAGAGATGCATAACGTTACAGTTTAGCCACCACTATACCAGCGGTGTATGTGTATATAAAATTAGGGCAAACAAAAGGTACGCTGCCGCATCCGCTGGTTCGAACCTGCGAGCCGCGCCCGGTCTCGCATTTCATAGTATGTAACGAAAGAGATGAATCAGGTTACAGTTTAGCCACCACTATACCAGCGGTGTATGTGTATATAAAATTAGGGCAAACAAAAGTTACGCTGCCGCATCCGCTGGTTCGAACCTGCGAGCCGCGCCCGGTGTCGCATTTCATAGTATGTAACGAAAGAGATGCATAACGTTACAGTTTAGCCACGGCTATACCAGCGGTGTATGTGTGTATAAAATTAGGGCAAACAAAAGTTACGCTGCCGCATCCGCTGGTTCGAACCTGCGAGCCGCGCCCGGTGTCGCATTTCATAGTATGTAACGAAAGAGATGCATCACGTTACAGTTTAGCCACCACTATACCAGCGGTGTATGTGTATATAAAATTAGGGCAAACAAAAGGTACGCTGCCGCATCCGCTGGTTCGAACCTGCGAGCCGCGCCCGGTGTCGCATTTCATAGTATGTAACGAAAGAGATGCATAACGTTACAGTTTAGCCACGGCTATACCAGCGGTGTATGTGTGTATAAAATTAGGGCAAACAAAAGTTACGCTGCCGCATCCGCTGGTTCGAACCTGCGAGCCGCGCCCGGTGTCGCATTTCATAGTATGTAACGAAAGAGATGCATAACGTTACAGTTTAGCCACCACTATACCAGCGGTGTATGTGTGTATAAAATTAGGGCAAACAAAAGGTACGCTGCCGCATCCGCTGTTTCGAACCTGCGAGCCGCGCCCGGTGTCGCATTTCATAGTATGTAACGAAAGAGATGCATCACGTTACAGTTTAGCCACCACTATACCAGCGGTGTATGTGTATATAAAATTAGGGCAAACAAAAGGTACGCTGCCGCATCCGCTGGTTCGAACCTGCGAGCCGCGCCCGGTCTCGCATTTCATAGTATGTAACGAAAGAGATGAATCAGGTTACAGTTTAGCCACCACTATACCAGCGGTGTATGTGTATATAAAATTAGGGCAAACAAAAGTTACGCTGCCGCATCCGCTGGTTCGAACCTGCGAGCCGCGCCCGGTGTCGCATTTCATAGTATGTAACGAAAGAGATGCATAACGTTACAGTTTAGCCACCACTATACCAGCGGTGTATGTGTGTATAAAATTACGGCAAACAAAAGTTACGCTGCCGCATCCGCTGGTTCGAACCTGCGAGCCGCGCCCGGTGTCGCATTTCATAGTATGTAACGAAAGAGATGCATAACGTTACAGTTTAGCCACCACTATACCAGCGGTGTATGTGTGTATAAAATTAGGGCAAACAAAAGTTACGCTGCCGCATCCGCTGGTTCGAACCTGCGAGCCGCGCCCGGTGTCGCATTTCATAGTATGTAACGAAAGAGATGCATAACGTTACAGTTTAGCCACCACTATACCAGCGGTGTATGTGTATATAAAATTAGGGCAAACAAAAGTTACGCTGCCGCATCCGCTGGTTCGAACCTGCGAGCCGCGCCCGGTGTCGCATTTCATAGTATGTAACGAAAGAGATGCATCACGTTACAGTTTAGCCACCACTATACCAGCGGTGTATGTGTGTATAAAATTAGGGCAAACAAAAGTTACGCTGCCGCATCCGCTGGTTCGAACCTGCGAGCCGCGCCCGGTGTCGCATTTCATAGTATGTAACGAAAGAGATGCATAACGTTACAGTTTAGCCACCACTATACCAGCGGTGTATGTGTATATAAAATTAGGGCAAACAAAAGTTACGCTGCCGCATCCGCTGGTTCGAACCTGCGAGCCGCGCCCGGTGTCGCATTTCATAGTATGTAACGAAAGAGATGCATAACGTTACAGTTTAGCCACCACTATACCAGCGGTGTATGTGTGTATAAAATTAGGGCAAACAAAAGTTACGCTGCCGCATCCGCTGGTTCGAACCTGCGAGCCGCGCCCGGTGTCGCATTTCATAGTATGTAACGAAAGAGATGCATAACGTTACAGTTTAGCCACCACTATACCAGCGGTGTATGAGTATATAAAATTAGGGCAAACAAAAGTTACGCTGCCGCATCCGCTGGTTCGAACCTGCGAGCCGCGCCCGGTGTCGCATTTCATAGTATGTAACGAAAGAGATGCATAACGTTACAGTTTAGCCACCACTATACCAGCGGTGTATGTGTGTATAAAATTAGGGCAAACAAAAGGTACGCTGCCGCATCCGCTGTTTCGAACCTGCGAGCCGCGCCCGGTGTCGCATTTCATAGTATGTAACGAAAGAGATGCATAACGTTACAGTTTAGCCACCACTATACCAGCGGTGTATGTGTGTATAAAATTAGGGCAAACAAAAGTTACGCTGCCGCATCCGCTGGTTCGAACCTGCGAGCCGCGCCCGGTGTCGCATTTCATAGTATGTAACGAAAGAGATGCATAACGTTACAGTTTAGCCACCACTATACCAGCGGTGTATGTGTGTATAAAATTAGGGCAAACAAAAGTTACGCTGCCGCATCCGCTGGTTCGAACCTGCGAGCCGCGCCCGGTGTCGCATTTCATAGTATGTAACGAAAGAGATGCATAACGTTACAGTTTAGCCACCACTATACCAGCGGTGTATGAGTATATAAAATTAGGGCAAACAAAAGTTACGCTGCCGCATCCGCTGGTTCGAACCTGCGAGCCGCGCCCGGTGTCGCATTTCATAGTATGTAACGAAAGAGATGCATAACGTTACAGTTTAGCCACCACTATACCAGCGGTGTATGTGTGTATAAAATTAGGGCAAACAAAAGGTACGCTGCCGCATCCGCTGGTTCGAACCTGCGAGCCGCGCCCGGTCTCGCATTTCATAGTATGTAACGAAAGAGATGAATCAGGTTACAGTTTAGCCACCACTATACCAGCGGTGTATGTGTATATAAAATTAGGGCAAACAAAAGTTACGCTGCCGCATCCGCTGGTTCGAACCTGCGAGCCGCGCCCGGTGTCGCATTTCATAGTATGTAACGAAAGAGATGCATAACGTTACAGTTTAGCCACCACTATACCAGCGGTGTATGTGTGTATAAAATTACGGCAAACAAAAGTTACGCTGCCGCATCCGCTGGTTCGAACCTGCGAGCCGCGCCCGGTGTCGCATTTCATAGTATGTAACGAAAGAGATGCATAACGTTACAGTTTAGCCACCACTATACCAGCGGTGTATGTGTGTATAAAATTAGGGCAAACAAAAGTTACGCTGCCGCATCCGCTGGTTCGAACCTGCGAGCCGCGCCCGGTGTCGCATTTCATAGCATGTAACGAAAGAGATGCATCACGTTACAGTTTAGCCACCACTATACCAGCGGTGTATGTGTGTATAAAATTAGGGCAAACAAAAGTTACGCTGCCGCATCCGCTGGTTCGAACCTGCGAGCAGCGGCCGGTGTCGCATTTTATAGCATGTAACGAAAGAGATGCATCACGTTACAGTTTAGCCACCACTATACCAGCGGTGTATGTGTGTATAAAATTAGGGCAAACAAAAGTTACGCTGCCGCATCCGCTGGTTCGAACCTGCGAGCCGCGCCCGGTGTCGCATTTCATAGTATGTAACGAAAGAGATGCATCACGTTACAGTTTAGCCACCACTATACCAGCGGTGTATGTGTGTATAAAATTAGGGCAAACAAAAGTTACGCTGCCGCATCCGCTGGTTCGAACCTGCGAGCCGCGCCCGGTGTCGCATTTCATAGTATGTAACGAAAGAGATGCATCACGTTACAGTTTAGCCACCACTATACCAGCGGTGTATGTGTGTATAAAATTAGGGCAAACAAAAGTTACGCTGCCGCATCCGCTGGTTCGAACCTGCGAGCCGCGCCCGGTGTCGCATTTCATAGTATGTAACGAAAGAGATGCATAACGTTACAGTTAGCCACCACTATACCAGCGGTGTATGTGTATATAAAATTAGGGCAAACAAAAGTTACGCTGCCGCATCCGCTGGTTCGAACCTGCGAGCCGCGCCCGGTGTCGCATTTCATAGTATGTAACGAAAGAGATGCATAACGTTACAGTTTAGCCACCACTATACCAGCGGTGTATGTGTGTATAAAATTAGGGCAAACAAAAGTTACGCTGCCGCATCCCCTGGTTCGAACCTGCGAGCCGCGCCCGGTGTCGCATTTCATAGTATGTAACGAAAGAGATGCATAACGTTACAGTTTAGCCACCACTATACCAGCGGTGTATGAGTATATAAAATTAGGGCAAACAAAAGTTACGCTGCCGCATCCGCTGGTTCGAACCTGCGAGCCGCGCCCGGTGTCGCATTTCATAGTATGTAACGAAAGAGATGCATAACGTTACAGTTTAGCCACCACTATACCAGCGGTGTATGTGTGTATAAAATTAGGGCAAACAAAAGGTACGCTGCCGCATCCGCTGTTTCGAACCTGCGAGCCGCGCCCGGTGTCGCATTTCATAGTATGTAACGAAAGAGATGCATCACGTTACAGTTTAGCCACCACTATACCAGCGGTGTATGTGTGTATAAAATTACGGCAAACAAAAGTTACGCTGCCGCATCCGCTGGTTCGAACCTGCGAGCCGCGCCCGGTGTCGCTTTTCATAGTATGTAACGAAAGAGATGCATAACGTTACAGTTTAGCCACCACTATACCAGCGGTGTATGAGTATATAAAATTAGGGCAAACAAAAGTTACGCTGCCGCATCCGCTGGTTCGAACCTGCGAGCCGCGCCCGGTGTCGCATTTCATAGTATGTAACGAAAGAGATGCATAACGTTACAGTTTAGCCACCACTATACCAGCGGTGTATGTGTGTATAAAATTAGGGCAAACAAAAGTTACGCTGCCGCATCCGCTGGTTCGAACCTGCGAGCCGCGCCCGGTGTCGCATTTCATAGTATGTAACGAAAGAGATGCATAACGTTACAGTTTAGCCACCACTATACCAGCGGTGTATGTGTATATAAAATTACGGCAAACAAAAGTTACGCTGCCGCATCCGCTGGTTCGCACCTGCGAGCAGCGGCCGGTCTCGCATTTCATAGTATGTAACGAAAGAGATGAATCAGGTTACAGTTTAGCCACCACTATACCAGCGGTGTATGTGTATATAAAATTAGGGCAAACAAAAGTTACGCTGCCGCATCCGCTGGTTCGAACCTGCGAGCCGCGCCCGGTCTCGCATTTCATAGTATGTAACGAAAGAGATGAATCAGGTTACAGTTTAGCCACCACTATACCAGCGGTGTATGTGTATATAAAATTAGGGCAAACAAAAGTTACGCTGCCGCATCCGCTGGTTCGAACCTGCGAGCCGCGCCCGGTGTCGCATTTCATAGTATGTAACGAAAGAGATGCATAACGTTACAGTTTAGCCACCACTATACCAGCGGTGTATGTGTATATAAAATTAGGGCAAACAAAAGGTACGCTGCCGCATCCGCTGTTTCGAACCTGCGAGCCGCGCCCGGTGTCGCATTTCATAGTATGTAACGAAAGAGATGCATCACGTTACAGTTTAGCCACCACTATACCAGCGGTGTATGTGTGTATAAAATTACGGCAAACAAAAGTTACGCTGCCGCATCCGCTGGTTCGCACCTGCGAGCAGCGGCCGGTGTCGCATTTCATAGTATGTAACGAAAGAGATGAATCAGGTTACAGTTTAGCCACCACTATACCAGCGGTGTATGTGTATATAAAATTAGGGCAAACAAAAGTTACGCTGCCGCATCCGCTGGTTCGAACCTGCGAGCCGCGCCCGGTCTCGCATTTCATAGTATGTAACGAAAGAGATGAATCAGGTTACAGTTTAGCCACCACTATACCAGCGGTGTATGTGTATATAAAATTAGGGCAAACAAAAGTTACGCTGCCGCATCCGCTGGTTCGAACCTGCGAGCCGCGCCCGGTGTCGCATTTCATAGTATGTAACGAAAGAGATGCATAACGTTACAGTTTAGCCACCACTATACCAGCGGTGTATGTGTATATAAAATTAGGGCAAACAAAAGGTACGCTGCCGCATCCGCTGGTTCGAACCTGCGAGCCGCGCCCGGTCTCGCATTTCATAGTATGTAACGAAAGAGATGAATCAAGTTACAGTTTAGCCACCACTATACCAGCGGTGTATGTGTATATAAAATTAGGGCAAACAAAAGTTACGCTGCCGCATCCGCTGGTTCGCACCTGCGAGCAGCGGCCGGTGTCGCATTTCATAGTATGTAACGAAAGAGATGAATCAGGTTACAGTTTAGCCACCACTATACCAGCGGTGTATGTGTATATAAAATTAGGGCAAACAAAAGTTACGCTGCCGCATCCGCTGGTTCGAACCTGCGAGCCGCGCCCGGTCTCGCATTTCATAGTATGTAACGAAAGAGATGAATCAGGTTACAGTTTAGCCACCACTATACCAGCGGTGTATGTGTATATAAAATTAGGGCAAACAAAAGTTACGCTGCCGCATCCGCTGGTTCGAACCTGCGAGCCGCGCCCGGTGTCGCATTTCATAGTATGTAACGAAAGAGATGCATAACGTTACAGTTTAGCCACCACTATACCAGCGGTGTATGTGTATATAAAATTAGGGCAAACAAAAGGTACGCTGCCGCATCCGCTGGTTCGAACCTGCGAGCCGCGCCCGGTGTCGCATTTTATAGCATGTAACGAAAGAGATGAATCAGGTTACAGTTTAGCCACCACTATACCAGCGGTGTATGTGTGTATAAAATTAGGGCAAACAAAAGTTACGCTGCCGCATCCGCTGGTTCGAACCTGCGAGCCGCGCCCGGTGTCGCATTTCATAGTATGTAACGAAAGAGATGCATAACGTTACAGTTTAGCCACCACTATACCAGCGGTGTATGAGTATATAAAATTAGGGCAAACAAAAGGTACGCTGCCGCATCCGCTGGTTCGAACCTGCGAGCCGCGCCCGGTCTCGCATTTCATAGTATGTAACGAAAGAGATGAATCAGGTTACAGTTTAGCCACCACTATACGAGCGGTGTATGTGTATATAAAATTAGGGCAAACAAAAGTTACGCTGCCGCATCCGCTGGTTCGAACCTGCGAGCAGCGGCCGGTGTCGCATTTTATAGCATGTAACGAAAGAGATGAATCAGGTTACAGTTTAGCCACCACTATACGAGCGGTGTATGAGTATATAAAATTAGGGCAAACAAAAGTTACGCTGCCGCATCCGCTGGTTCGAACCTGCGAGCCGCGCCCGGTGTCGCATTTCATAGTATGTAACGAAAGAGATGCATAACGTTACAGTTTAGCCACCACTATACCAGCGGTGTATGAGTATATAAAATTAGGGCAAACAAAAGTTACGCTGCCGCATCCGCTGGTTCGAACCTGCGAGCCGCGCCCGGTGTCGCATTTTATAGCATGTAACGAAAGAGATGAATCAGGTTACAGTTTAGCCACCACTATACCAGCGGTGTATGTGTGTATAAAATTAGGGCAAACAAAAGGTACGCTGCCGCATCCGCTGTTTCGAACCTGCGAGCCGCGCCCGGTGTCGCATTTCATAGTATGTAACGAAAGAGATGCATCACGTTACAGTTTAGCCACCACTATACCAGCGGTGTATGTGTGTATAAAATTACGGCAAACAAAAGTTACGCTGCCGCATCCGCTGGTTCGCACCTGCGAGCAGTGGCCGGTGTCGCATTTTATAGCATGTAACGAAAGAGATGCATAACGTTACAGTTTAGCCACCACTATACCAGCGGTGTATGTGTGTATAAAATTAGGGCAAACAAAAGTTACGCTGCCGCATCCGCTGGTTCGCACCTGCGAGCAGCGGCCGGTGTCGCATTTTATAGCATGTAACGAAAGAGATGCATAACGTTACAGTTTAGCCACCACTATACCAGCGGTGTATGTGTGTATAAAATTAGGGCAAACAAAAGGTACGCTGCCGCATCCGCTGTTTCGAACCTGCGAGCCGCGCCCGGTGTCGCATTTCATAGTATGTAACGAAAGAGATGCATAACGTTACAGTTTAGCCACCACTATACCAGCGGTGTATGTGTGTATAAAATTAGGGCAAACAAAAGGTACGCTGCCGCATCCGCTGTTTCGAACCTGCGAGCCGCGCCCGGTGTCGCATTTCATAGTATGTAACGAAAGAGATGCATAACGTTACAGTTTAGCCACCACTATACCAGCGGTGTATGTGTATATAAAATTAGGGCAAACAAAAGGTACGCTGCCGCATCCGCTGGTTCGAACCTGCGAGCCGCGCCCGGTCTCGCATTTCATAGTATGTAACGAAAGAGATGAATCAGGTTACAGTTTAGCCACCACTATACCAGCGGTGTATGTGTATATAAAATTAGGGCAAACAAAAGTTACGCTGCCGCATCCGCTGGTTCGAACCTGCGAGCCGCGCCCGGTGTCGCATTTCATAGTATGTAACGAAAGAGATGCATAACGTTACAGTTTAGCCACCACTATACCAGCGGTGTATGTGTGTATAAAATTAGGGCAAACAAAAGGTACGCTGCCGCATCCGCTGTTTCGAACCTGCGAGCCGCGCCCGGTGTCGCATTTCATAGTATGTAACGAAAGAGATGAATCAGGTTACAGTTTAGCCACCACTATACCAGCGGTGTATGTGTATATAAAATTACGGCAAACAAAAGTTACGCTGCCGCATCCGCTGGTTCGAACCTGCGAGCCGCGCCCGGTCTCGCATTTCATAGTATGTAACGAAAGAGATGAATCAGGTTACAGTTTAGCCACCACTATACCAGCGGTGTATGTGTATATAAAATTAGGGCAAACAAAAGTTACGCTGCCGCATCCGCTGGTTCGAACCTGCGAGCCGCGCCCGGTGTCGCATTTCATAGTATGTAACGAAAGAGATGCATAACGTTACAGTTTAGCCACCACTATACCAGCGGTGTATGTGTGTATAAAATTAGGGCAAACAAAAGGTACGCTGCCGCATCCGCTGTTTCGAACCTGCGAGCCGCGCCCGGTGTCGCATTTCATAGTATGTAACGAAAGAGATGAATCAGGTTACAGTTTAGCCACCACTATACCAGCGGTGTATGTGTATATAAAATTAGGGCAAACAAAAGTTACGCTGCCGCATCCGCTGGTTCGAACCTGCGAGCCGCGCCCGGTGTCGCATTTCATAGTATGTAACGAAAGAGATGCATAACGTTACAGTTTAGCCACCACTATACCAGCGGTGTATGAGTATATAAAATTAGGGCAAACAAAAGTTACGCTGCCGCATCCGCTGGTTCGAACCTGCGAGCCGCGCCCGGTGTCGCATTTTATAGCATGTAACGAAAGAGATGAATCAGGTTACAGTTTAGCCACCACTATACCAGCGGTGTATGTGTGTATAAAATTAGGGCAAACAAAAGTTACGCTGCCGCATCTGCTGGTTCGAACCTGCGAGCCGCGCCCGGTGTCGCATTTCATAGTATGTAACGAAAGAGATGCATAACGTTACAGTTTAGCCACCACTATACCAGCGGTGTATGAGTATATAAAATTAGGGCAAACAAAAGTTACGCTGCCGCATCCGCTGGTTCGAACCTGCGAGCCGCGCCCGGTGTCGCATTTTATAGCATGTAACGAAAGAGATGAATCAGGTTACAGTTTAGCCACCACTATACCAGCGGTGTATGTGTGTATAAAATTAGGGCAAACAAAAGTTACGCTGCCGCATCTGCTGGTTCGAACCTGCGAGCCGCGCCCGGTGTCGCATTTCATAGTATGTAACGAAAGAGATGCATAACGTTACAGTTTAGCCACCACTATACCAGCGGTGTATGAGTATATAAAATTAGGGCAAACAAAAGTTACGCTGCCGCATCCGCTGGTTCGAACCTGCGAGCCGCGCCCGGTGTCGCATTTTATAGCATGTAACGAAAGAGATGAATCAGGTTACAGTTTAGCCACCACTATACCAGCGGTGTATGTGTGTATAAAATTAGGGCAAACAAAAGTTACGCTGCCGCATCTGCTGGTTCGAACCTGCGAGCCGCGCCCGGTGTCGCATTTCATAGTATGTAACGAAAGAGATGCATAACGTTACAGTTTAGCCACCACTATACCAGCGGTGTATGAGTATATAAAATTAGGGCAAACAAAAGTTACGCTGCCGCATCCGCTGGTTCGAACCTGCGAGCCGCGCCCGGTGTCGCATTTTATAGCATGTAACGAAAGAGATGAATCAGGTTACAGTTTAGCCACCACTATACCAGCGGTGTATGTGTGTATAAAATTAGGGCAAACAAAAGTTACGCTGCCGCATCCGCTGGTTCGAACCTGCGAGCCGCGCCCGGTGTCGCATTTCATAGTATGTAACGAAAGAGATGCATAACGTTACAGTTTAGCCACCACTATACCAGCGGTGTATGAGTATATAAAATTAGGGCAAACAAAAGTTACGCTGCCGCATCCGCTGGTTCGAACCTGCGAGCCGCGCCCGGTGTCGCATTTCATAGTATGTAACGAAAGAGATGAATCAGGTTACAGTTTAGCCACCACTATACCAGCGGTGTATGTGTGTATAAAATTAGGGCAAACAAAAGTTACGCTGCCGCATCTGCTGGTTCGAACCTGCGAGCCGCGCCCGGTGTCGCATTTCATAGTATGTAACGAAAGAGATGCATAACGTTACAGTTTAGCCACCACTATACCAGCGGTGTATGAGTATATAAAATTAGGGCAAACAAAAGTTACGCTGCCGCATCCGCTGGTTCGAACCTGCGAGCCGCGCCCGGTGTCGCATTTTATAGCATGTAACGAAAGAGATGAATCAGGTTACAGTTTAGCCACCACTATACCAGCGGTGTATGTGTGTATAAAATTAGGGCAAACAAAAGTTACGCTGCCGCATCTGCTGGTTCGAACCTGCGAGCCGCGCCCGGTGTCGCATTTCATAGTATGTAACGAAAGAGATGCATAACGTTACAGTTTAGCCACCACTATACCAGCGGTGTATGAGTATATAAAATTAGGGCAAACAAAAGTTACGCTGCCGCATCCGCTGGTTCGAACCTGCGAGCCGCGCCCGGTGTCGCATTTTATAGCATGTAACGAAAGAGATGAATCAGGTTACAGTTTAGCCACCACTATACCAGCGGTGTATGTGTGTAAAAATTAGGGCAAACAAAAGTTACGCTGCCGCATCCGCTGGTTCGAACCTGCGAGCCGCGCCCGGTGTCGCATTTCATAGTATGTAACGAAAGAGATGCATAACGTTACAGTTAGCCACCACTATACCAGCGGTGTATGTGTATATAAAATTAGGGCAAACAAAAGTTACGCTGCGCATCCGCTGGTTCGAACCTGCGAGCCGCGCCGGTCTCGCATTTCATGGTATGTAACGAAAGAGATGAATCAGGTTACAGTTTAGCCACCACTATACCAGCGGTGTATGTGTATATAAAATTAGGGCAAACAAAAGTTACGCTGCCGCATCCGCTGGTTCGAACCTGCGAGCCGCGCCCGGTGTCGCATTTCATAGTATGTAACGAAAGAGATGCATAACGTTACAGTTTAGCCACCACTATACCAGCGGTGTATGTGTGTATAAAATTAGGGCAAACAAAAGGTACGCTGCCGCATCCGCTGTTTCGAACCTGCGAGCCGCGCCCGGTGTCGCATTTCATAGTATGTAACGAAAGAGATGCATAACGTTACAGTTTAGCCACCACTATACCAGCGGTGTATGTGTGTATAAATTTAGGGCAATCAAAAGTTACGCTGCCGCATCCGCTGGTTCGAACCTGCGAGCCGCGCTCGGTGTCGCATTTCATAGTATGTAACGAAAGAGATGCATAAGGTTACAGTTTAGCCACCACTATACCAGCGGTGTATGTGTGTATAAAATTAGGGCAAACAAAAGGTACGCTGCCGCATCCGCTGTTTCGAACCTGCGAGCCGCGCCCGGTGTCGCATTTCATAGTATGTAACGAAAGAGATGAATCAGGTTACAGTTTAGCCACCACTATACCAGCGGTGTATGTGTATATAAAATTACGGCAAACAAAAGTTACGCTGCCGCATCCGCTGGTTCGAACCTGCGAGCCGCGCCCGGTCTCGCATTTCATAGTATGTAACGAAAGAGATGAATCAGGTTACAGTTTAGCCACCACTATACCAGCGGTGTATGTGTATATAAAATTAGGGCAAACAAAAGTTACGCTGCCGCATCCGCTGGTTCGAACCTGCGAGCCGCGCCCGGTGTCGCATTTCATAGTATGTAACGAAAGAGATGCATAACGTTACAGTTTAGCCACCACTATACCAGCGGTGTATGTGTGTATAAAATTAGGGCAAACAAAAGGTACGCTGCCGCATCCGCTGTTTCGAACCTGCGAGCCGCGCCCGGTGTCGCATTTCATAGTATGTAACGAAAGAGATGAATCAGGTTACAGTTTAGCCACCACTATACCAGCGGTGTATGTGTATATAAAATTAGGGCAAACAAAAGTTACGCTGCCGCATCCGCTGGTTCGAACCTGCGAGCCGCGCCCGGTGTCGCATTTCATAGTATGTAACGAAAGAGATGCATAACGTTACAGTTTAGCCACCACTATACCAGCGGTGTATGTGTGTATAAAATTAGGGCAAACAAAAGGTACGCTGCCGCATCCGCTGTTTCGAACCTGCGAGCCGCGCCCGGTGTCGCATTTCATAGTATGTAACGAAAGAGATGAATCAGGTTACAGTTTAGCCACCACTATACCAGCGGTGTATGTGTATATAAAATTAGGGCAAACAAAAGTTACGCTGCCGCATCCGCTGGTTCGAACCTGCGAGCCGCGCCCGGTGTCGCATTTCATAGTATGTAACGAAAGAGATGCATAACGTTACAGTTTAGCCACCACTATACCAGCGGTGTATGAGTATATAAAATTAGGGCAAACAAAAGTTACGCTGCCGCATCCGCTGGTTCGAACCTGCGAGCCGCGCCCGGTGTCGCATTTTATAGCATGTAACGAAAGAGATGAATCAGGTTACAGTTTAGCCACCACTATACCAGCGGTGTATGTGTGTATAAAATTAGGGCAAACAAAAGTTACGCTGCCGCATCTGCTGGTTCGAACCTGCGAGCCGCGCCCGGTGTCGCATTTCATAGTATGTAACGAAAGAGATGCATAACGTTACAGTTTAGCCACCACTATACCAGCGGTGTATGAGTATATAAAATTAGGGCAAACAAAAGTTACGCTGCCGCATCCGCTGGTTCGAACCTGCGAGCCGCGCCCGGTGTCGCATTTTATAGCATGTAACGAAAGAGATGAATCAGGTTACAGTTTAGCCACCACTATACCAGCGGTGTATGTGTGTATAAAATTAGGGCAAACAAAAGTTACGCTGCCGCATCTGCTGGTTCGAACCTGCGAGCCGCGCCCGGTGTCGCATTTCATAGTATGTAACGAAAGAGATGCATAACGTTACAGTTTAGCCACCACTATACCAGCGGTGTATGAGTATATAAAATTAGGGCAAACAAAAGTTACGCTGCCGCATCCGCTGGTTCGAACCTGCGAGCCGCGCCCGGTGTCGCATTTTATAGCATGTAACGAAAGAGATGAATCAGGTTACAGTTTAGCCACCACTATACCAGCGGTGTATGTGTGTATAAAATTAGGGCAAACAAAAGTTACGCTGCCGCATCCGCTGGTTCGAACCTGCGAGCCGCGCCCGGTGTCGCATTTCATAGTATGTAACGAAAGAGATGCATAACGTTACAGTTTAGCCACCACTATACCAGCGGTGTATGAGTATATAAAATTAGGGCAAACAAAAGTTACGCTGCCGCATCCGCTGGTTCGAACCTGCGAGCCGCGCCCGGTGTCGCATTTCATAGTATGTAACGAAAGAGATGAATCAGGTTACAGTTTAGCCACCACTATACCAGCGGTGTATGTGTGTATAAAATTAGGGCAAACAAAAGTTACGCTGCCGCATCTGCTGGTTCGAACCTGCGAGCCGCGCCCGGTGTCGCATTTCATAGTATGTAACGAAAGAGATGCATAACGTTACAGTTTAGCCACCACTATACCAGCGGTGTATGAGTATATAAAATTAGGGCAAACAAAAGTTACGCTGCCGCATCCGCTGGTTCGAACCTGCGAGCCGCGCCCGGTGTCGCATTTTATAGCATGTAACGAAAGAGATGAATCAGGTTACAGTTTAGCCACCACTATACCAGCGGTGTATGTGTGTATAAAATTAGGGCAAACAAAAGTTACGCTGCCGCATCTGCTGGTTCGAACCTGCGAGCCGCGCCCGGTGTCGCATTTCATAGTATGTAACGAAAGAGATGCATAACGTTACAGTTTAGCCACCACTATACCAGCGGTGTATGAGTATATAAAATTAGGGCAAACAAAAGTTACGCTGCCGCATCCGCTGGTTCGAACCTGCGAGCCGCGCCCGGTGTCGCATTTTATAGCATGTAACGAAAGAGATGAATCAGGTTACAGTTTAGCCACCACTATACCAGCGGTGTATGTGTGTATAAAATTAGGGCAAACAAAAGTTACGCTGCCGCATCCGCTGGTTCGAACCTGCGAGCCGCGCCCGGTGTCGCATTTCATAGTATGTAACGAAAGAGATGCATAACGTTACAGTTTAGCCACCACTATACCAGCGGTGTATGTGTATATAAAATTAGGGCAAACAAAAGTTACGCTGCCGCATCCGCTGGTTCGAACCTGCGAGCCGCGCCCGGTCTCGCATTTCATAGTATGTAACGAAAGAGATGAATCAGGTTACAGTTTAGCCACCACTATACCAGCGGTGTATGTGTATATAAAATTAGGGCAAACAAAAGTTACGCTGCCGCATCCGCTGGTTCGAACCTGCGAGCCGCGCCCGGTGTCGCATTTCATAGTATGTAACGAAAGAGATGCATAACGTTACAGTTTAGCCACCACTATACCAGCGGTGTATGTGTGTATAAAATTAGGGCAAACAAAAGGTACGCTGCCGCATCCGCTGTTTCGAACCTGCGAGCCGCGCCCGGTGTCGCATTTCATAGTATGTAACGAAAGAGATGCATAACGTTACAGTTTAGCCACCACTATACCAGCGGTGTATGTGTGTATAAATTTAGGGCAATCAAAAGTTACGCTGCCGCATCCGCTGGTTCGAACCTGCGAGCCGCGCCCGGTGTCGCATTTCATAGTATGTAACGAAAGAGATGCATAAGGTTACAGTTTAGCCACCACTATACCAGCGGTGTATGTGTGTATAAAATTAGGGCAAACAAAAGGTACGCTGCCGCATCCGCTGTTTCGAACCTGCGAGCCGCGCCCGGTGTCGCATTTCATAGTATGAAACGAAAGAGATGAATCAGGTTACAGTTTAGCCACCACTATACCAGCGGTGTATGTGTATATAAAATTACGGCAAACAAAAGTTACGCTGCCGCATCCGCTGGTTCGAACCTGCGAGCCGCGCCCGGTCTCGCATTTCATAGTATGTAACGAAAGAGATGAATCAGGTTACAGTTTAGCCACCACTATACCAGCGGTGTATGTGTATATAAAATTAGGGCAAACAAAAGTTACGCTGCCGCATGCGCTGGTTCGAACCTGCGAGCCGCGCCCGGTGTCGCATTTCATAGTATGTAACGAAAGAGATGCATAACGTTACAGTTTAGCCACCACTATACCAGCGGTGTATGTGTGTATAAAATTAGGGCAAACAAAAGGTACGCTGCCGCATCCGCTGTTTCGAACCTGCGAGCCGCGCCCGGTGTCGCATTTCATAGTATGTAACGAAAGAGATGAATCAGGTTACAGTTTAGCCACCACTATACCAGCGGTGTATGTGTATATAAAATTAGGGCAAACAAAAGTTACGCTGCCGCATCCGCTGGTTCGAACCTGCGAGCCGCGCCCGGTGTCGCATTTCATAGTATGTAACGAAAGAGATGCATAACGTTACAGTTTAGCCACCACTATACCAGCGGTGTATGAGTATATAAAATTAGGGCAAACAAAAGTTACGCTGCCGCATCCGCTGGTTCGAACCTGCGAGCCGCGCCCGGTGTCGCATTTTATAGCATGTAACGAAAGAGATGAATCAGGTTACAGTTTAGCCACCACTATACCAGCGGTGTATGTGTGTATAAAATTAGGGCAAACAAAAGTTACGCTGCCGCATCTGCTGGTTCGAACCTGCGAGCCGCGCCCGGTGTCGCATTTCATAGTATGTAACGAAAGAGATGCATAACGTTACAGTTTAGCCACCACTATACCAGCGGTGTATGAGTATATAAAATTAGGGCAAACAAAAGTTACGCTGCCGCATCCGCTGGTTCGAACCTGCGAGCCGCGCCCGGTGTCGCATTTTATAGCATGTAACGAAAGAGATGAATCAGGTTACAGTTTAGCCACCACTATACCAGCGGTGTATGTGTGTATAAAATTAGGGCAAACAAAAGTTACGCTGCCGCATCTGCTGGTTCGAACCTGCGAGCCGCGCCCGGTGTCGCATTTCATAGTATGTAACGAAAGAGATGCATAACGTTACAGTTTAGCCACCACTATACCAGCGGTGTATGAGTATATAAAATTAGGGCAAACAAAAGTTACGCTGCCGCATCCGCTGGTTCGAACCTGCGAGCCGCGCCCGGTGTCGCATTTTATAGCATGTAACGAAAGAGATGAATCAGGTTACAGTTTAGCCACCACTATACCAGCGGTGTATGTGTGTATAAAATTAGGGCAAACAAAAGTTACGCTGCCGCATCCGCTGGTTCGAACCTGCGAGCCGCGCCCGGTGTCGCATTTCATAGTATGTAACGAAAGAGATGCATAACGTTACAGTTTAGCCACCACTATACCAGCGGTGTATGAGTATATAAAATTAGGGCAAACAAAAGTTACGCTGCCGCATCCGCTGGTTCGAACCTGCGAGCCGCGCCCGGTGTCGCATTTCATAGTATGTAACGAAAGAGATGAATCAGGTTACAGTTTAGCCACCACTATACCAGCGGTGTATGTGTGTATAAAATTAGGGCAAACAAAAGTTACGCTGCCGCATCTGCTGGTTCGAACCTGCGAGCCGCGCCCGGTGTCGCATTTCATAGTATGTAACGAAAGAGATGCATAACGTTACAGTTTAGCCACCACTATACCAGCGGTGTATGAGTATATAAAATTAGGGCAAACAAAAGTTACGCTGCCGCATCCGCTGGTTCGAACCTGCGAGCCGCGCCCGGTGTCGCATTTTATAGCATGTAACGAAAGAGATGAATCAGGTTACAGTTTAGCCACCACTATACCAGCGGTGTATGTGTGTATAAAATTAGGGCAAACAAAAGTTACGCTGCCGCATCTGCTGGTTCGAACCTGCGAGCCGCGCCCGGTGTCGCATTTCATAGTATGTAACGAAAGAGATGCATAACGTTACAGTTTAGCCACCACTATACCAGCGGTGTATGAGTATATAAAATTAGGGCAAACAAAAGTTACGCTGCCGCATCCGCTGGTTCGAACCTGCGAGCCGCGCCCGGTGTCGCATTTTATAGCATGTAACGAAAGAGATGAATCAGGTTACAGTTTAGCCACCACTATACCAGCGGTGTATGTGTGTATAAAATTAGGGCAAACAAAAGTTACGCTGCCGCATCCGCTGGTTCGAACCTGCGAGCCGCGCCCGGTGTCGCATTTCATAGTATGTAACGAAAGAGATGCATAACGTTACAGTTTAGCCACCACTATACCAGCGGTGTATGTGTATATAAAATTAGGGCAAACAAAAGTTACGCTGCCGCATCCGCTGGTTCGAACCTGCGAGCCGCGCCCGGTCTCGCATTTCATAGTATGTAACGAAAGAGATGAATCAGGTTACAGTTTAGCCACCACTATACCAGCGGTGTATGTGTATATAAAATTAGGGCAAACAAAAGTTACGCTGCCGCATCCGCTGGTTCGAACCTGCGAGCCGCGCCCGGTGTCGCATTTCATAGTATGTAACGAAAGAGATGCATAACGTTACAGTTTAGCCACCACTATACCAGCGGTGTATGTGTGTATAAAATTAGGGCAAACAAAAGGTACGCTGCCGCATCCGCTGTTTCGAACCTGCGAGCCGCGCCCGGTGTCGCATTTCATAGTATGTAACGAAAGAGATGCATAACGTTACAGTTTAGCCACCACTATACCAGCGGTGTATGTGTGTATAAATTTAGGGCAATCAAAAGTTACGCTGCCGCATCCGCTGGTTCGAACCTGCGAGCCGCGCCCGGTGTCGCATTTCATAGTATGTAACGAAAGAGATGCATAAGGTTACAGTTTAGCCACCACTATACCAGCGGTGTATGTGTGTATAAAATTAGGGCAAACAAAAGTTACGCTGCCGCATCCGCTGTTTCGAACCTGCGAGCCGCGCCCGGTGTCGCATTTCATAGTATGTAACGAAAGAGATGCATAAGGTTACAGTTTAGCCACCACTATACCAGCGGTGTATGTGTGTATAAATTTAGGGCAATCAAAAGTTACGCTGCCGCATCCGCTGTTTCGAACCTGCGAGCCGCGCCCGGTGTCGCATTTCATAGTATGTAACGAAAGAGATGCATAACGTTACAGTTTAGCCACGGCTATACCAGCGGTGTATGTGTGTATAAATTTAGGGCATTCAAAAGTTACGCTGCCGCATCCGCTGGTTCGAACCTGCGAGCCGCGCCCGGTGTCGCATTTCATAGTATCTAACGAAAGAGATGCATAACGTTACAGTTTAGCCACCACTATACCAGCGGTGTATGTGTGTATAAAATTAGGGCAAACAAAAGTTACGCTGCCGCATCCGCTGTTTCGAACCTGCGAGCCGCGCCCGGTGTCGCATTTCATAGTATGTAACGAAAGAGATGCATAACGTTACAGTTTAGCCACCACTATACCAGCGGTGTATGTGAGTATAAAATTAGGGCAAACAAAAGTTACGCTGCCGCATCCGCTGGTTCGAACCTGCGAGCCGCGCCCGGTGTGGCATTTCATAGTATGTAGCGAAAGAGATGAATCAGGTTACAGTTTAGCCACCACTATACCAGCGGTGTATGTGTGTATAAAATTAGGGCAAACAAAAGTTACGCTGCCGCATCCGCTGGTTCGAACCTGCGAGCAGCGGCCGGTGTCGCATTTTATAGTATGTAACGAAAGAGATGCATAACGTTACAGTTTAGCCACCACTATACCAGCGGTGTATGTGTGTATAAAATTAGGGCAAACAAAAGTTACGCTGCCGCATCCGCTGTTTCGAACCTGCGAGCCGCGCCCGGTGTCGCATTTCATAGTATGTAACGAAAGAGATGCATAACGTTACAGTTTAGCCACCACTATACCAGCGGTGTATGTGAGTATAAAATTAGGGCAAACAAAAGTTACGCTGCCGCATCCGCTGGTTCGAACCTGCGAGCCGCGCCCGGTGTCGCATTTCATAGTATGTAACGAAAGAGATGCATAACGTTACAGTTTAGCCACCACTATACCAGCGGTGTATGTGAGTATAAAATTAGGGCAAACAAAAGTTACGCTGCCGCATCCGCTGGTTCGAACCTGCGAGCCGCGCCCGGTGTGGCATTTCATAGTATGTAGCGAAAGAGATGAATCAGGTTACAGTTTAGCCACCACTATACCAGCGGTGTATGTGTGTATAAAATTAGGGCAAACAAAAGTTACGCTGCCGCATCCGCTGGTTCGAACCTGCGAGCCGCGCCCGGTGTCGCATTTTATAGCATGTAACGAAAGAGATGAATCAGGTTACAGTTTAGCCACCACTATACCAGCGGTGTATGTGTGTATAAAATTAGGGCAAACAAAAGTTACGCTGCCGCATCTGCTGGTTCGAACCTGCGAGTCGCGCCCGGTGTCGCATTTTATAGTATGTAACGAAAGAGATGCATAACGTTACAGTTTAGCCACCACTATACCAGCGGTGTATGTGTGTATAAAATTAGGGCAAACAAAAGTTACGCTGCCGCATCCGCTGTTTCGAACCTGCGAGCCGCGCCCGGTGTGGCATTTCATAGTATGTAGCGAAAGAGATGAATCAGGTTACAGTTTAGCCACCACTATACCAGCGGTGTATGTGTGTATAAAATTAGGGCAAACAAAAGTTACGCTGCCGCATCCGCTGGTTCGAACCTGCGAGCCGCGCCCGGTGTCGCATTTTATAGCATGTAACGAAAGAGATGAATCAGGTTACAGTTTAGCCACCACTATACCAGCGGTGTATGTGTGTATAAAATTAGGGCAATCAAAAGTTACGCTGCCGCATCCGCTGGTTCGAACCTGCGAGCCGCGCCCGGTGTCGCATTTCATAGTATCTAACGAAAGAGATGCATAACGTTACAGTTTAGCCACCACTATACCAGCGGTGTATGTGTGTATAAAATTAGGGCAAACAAAAGTTACGCTGCCGCATCCGCTGTTTCGAACCTGCGAGCCGCGCCCGGTGTCGCATTTCATAGTATGTAACGAAAGAGATGCATAACGTTACAGTTTAGCCACCACTATACCAGCGGTGTATGTGAGTATAAAATTAGGGCAAACAAAAGTTACGCTGCCGCATCCGCTGGTTCGAACCTGCGAGCCGCGCCCGGTGTGGCATTTCATAGTATGTAGCGAAAGAGATGAATCAGGTTACAGTTTAGCCACCACTATACCAGCGGTGTATGTGTGTATAAAATTAGGGCAAACAAAAGTTACGCTGCCGCATCCGCTGGTTCGAACCTGCGAGCCGCGCCCGGTGTCGCATTTTATAGCATGTAACGAAAGAGATGAATCAGGTTACAGTTTAGCCACCACTATACCAGCGGTGTATGTGTGTATAAAATTAGGGCAAACAAAAGTTACGCTGCCGCATCTGCTGGTTCGAACCTGCGAGCCGCGCCCGGTGTCGCATTTCATAGTATGTAACGAAAGAGATGCATAACGTTACAGTTTAGCCACCACTATACCAGCGGTGTATGAGTATATAAAATTAGGGCAAACAAAAGTTACGCTGCCGCATCCGCTGGTTCGAACCTGCGAGCCGCGCCCGGTGTCGCATTTTATAGCATGTAACGAAAGAGATGAATCAGGTTACAGTTTAGCCACCACTATACCAGCGGTGTATGTGTGTATAAAATTAGGGCAAACAAAAGTTACGCTGCCGCATCTGCTGGTTCGAACCTGCGAGCCGCGCCCGGTGTCGCATTTCATAGTATGTAACGAAAGAGATGCATAACGTTACAGTTTAGCCACCACTATACCAGCGGTGTATGAGTATATAAAATTAGGGCAAACAAAAGTTACGCTGCCGCATCCGCTGGTTCGAACCTGCGAGCCGCGCCCGGTGTCGCATTTTATAGCATGTAACGAAAGAGATGAATCAGGTTACAGTTTAGCCACCACTATACCAGCGGTGTATGTGTGTATAAAATTAGGGCAAACAAAAGTTACGCTGCCGCATCCGCTGGTTCGAACCTGCGAGCCGCGCCCGGTGTCGCATTTCATAGTATGTAACGAAAGAGATGCATAACGTTACAGTTTAGCCACCACTATACCAGCGGTGTATGTGTATATAAAATTAGGGCAAACAAAAGTTACGCTGCCGCATCCGCTGGTTCGAACCTGCGAGCCGCGCCCGGTCTCGCATTTCATAGTATGTAACGAAAGAGATGAATCAGGTTACAGTTTAGCCACCACTATACCAGCGGTGTATGTGTATATAAAATTAGGGCAAACAAAAGTTACGCTGCCGCATCCGCTGGTTCAAACCTGCGAGCCGCGCCCGGTGTCGCATTTCATAGTATGTAACGAAAGACATGCATCACGTTACAGTTAAGCCACCACTATACCAGCGGTGTATGTGTATATAAAATTAGGGCAAACAAAAGTTACGCTGCCGCATCCGCTGTTTCGAACCTGCGAGCCGCGCCCGGTGTCGCATTTCATAGTATGTAACGAAAGAGATGAATCAGGTTACAGTTTAGCCACCACTATACCAGCGGTGTATGTGTATATAAAATTAGGGCAAACAAAAGTTACGCTGCCGCATCCGCTGGTTCGAACCTGCGAGCCGCGCCCGGTGTCGCATTTCATAGTATGTAACGAAAGAGATGAATCAGGTTACAGTTTAGCCACCACTATACCAGCGGTGTATGTGTATATAAAATTAGGGCAAACAAAAGTTACGCTGCCGCATCCGCTGGTTCGAACCTGCGAGCCGCGCCCGGTCTCGCATTTCATAGTATGTAACGAAAGAGATGCATAACGTTACAGTTTAGCCACCACTATACCAGCGGTGTATGTGTATATAAAATTAGGGCAAACAAAAGTTACGCTGCCGCATCCGCTGGTTCGAACCTGCGAGCCGCGCCCGGTCTCGCATTTCATAGTATGTAACGAAAGAGATGAATCAGGTTACAGTTTAGCCACCACTATACCAGCGGTGTATGTGTATATAAAATTAGGGCAAACAAAAGTTACGCTGCCGCATCCGCTGGTTCGAACCTGCGAGCCGCGCCCGGTGTCGCATTTCATAGTATGTAACGAAAGACATGCATCACGTTACAGTTAAGCCACCACTATACCAGCGGTGTATGTGTATATAAAATTAGGGCAAACAAAAGTTACGCTGCCGCATCCGCTGTTTCGAACCTGCGAGCCGCGCCCGGTGTCGCATTTCATAGTATGTAACGAAAGAGATGCATAACGTTACAGTTTAGCCACCACTATACCAGCGGTGTATGTGTATATAAAATTAGGGCAAACAAAAGTTACGCTGCCGCATCCGCTGGTTCGAACCTGCGAGCCGCGCCCGGTGTCGCATTTCATAGTATGTAACGAAAGACATGCATCACGTTACAGTTAAGCCACCACTATACCAGCGGTGTATGTGTATATAAAATTAGGGCAAACAAAAGTTACCCTGCCGCATCCGCTGTTTCGAACCTGCGAGCCGCGCCCGGTGTCGCATTTCATAGTATGTAACGAAAGAGATGCATAACGTTACAGTTTAGCCACCACTATACCAGCGGTGTATGTGTATATAAAATTAGGGCAAACAAAAGTTACGCTGCCGCATCCGCTGGTTCGAACCTGCGAGCCGCGCCCGGTGTCGCATTTCATAGTATGTAACGAAAGACATGCATCACGTTACAGTTAAGCCACCACTATACCAGCGGTGTATGTGTATATAAAATTAGGGCAAACAAAAGTTACGCTGCCGCATCCGCTGTTTCGAACCTGCGAGCCGCGCCCGGTGTCGCATTTCATAGTATGTAACGAAAGAGATGCATAACGTTACAGTTTAGCCACCACTATACCAGCGGTGTATGTGTATATAAAATTAGGGCAAACAAAACTTACGCTGCCGCATCCGCTGGTTCGAACCTGCGAGCCGCGCCCGGTGTCGCATTTCATAGTATGTAACGAAAGAGATGAATCAGGTTACACTTTAGCCACCACTATACCAGCGGTGTATGTGTGTATAAAATTAGGGCAAACAAAACTTACGCTGCCGCATCCGCTGGTTCGAACCTGCGAGCCGCGCCCGGTGTCGCATTTCATAGTATGTAGCGAAAGAGATGAATCAGGTTACAGTTTAGCCACCACTATACCAGCGGTGTATGTGTATATAAAATTAGGGCAAACAAAAGTTACGCTGCCGCATCCGCTGTTTCGAACCTGCGAGCCGCGCCCGGTGTCGCATTTCATAGTATGTAACGAAAGAGATGCATAACGTTACAGTTTAGCCACCACTATACCAGCGGTGTATGTGTATATAAAATTAGGGCAAACAAAAGTTACGCTGCCGCATCCGCTGGTTCGAACCTGCGAGCCGCGCCCGGTGTCGCATTTCATAGTATGTAACGAAAGAGATGAATCAGGTTACAGTTTAGCCACCACTATACCAGCGGTGTATGTGTGTATAAAATTAGGGCAAACAAAAGTTACGCTGCCGCATCCGCTGGTTCGAACCTGCGAGCCGCGCCCGGTGTCGCATTTCATAGTATGTAACGAAAGAGATGCATAACGTTACAGTTTAGCCACCACTATACCAGCGGTGTATGAGTATATAAAATTAGGGCAAACAAAAGTTACGCTGCCGCATCCGCTGGTTCGAACCTGCGAGCCGCGCCCGGTGTCGCATATTATAGTATGTAACGAAAGAGATGAATCAGGTTACAGTTTAGCCACCACTATACCAGCGGTGTATGTGTGTATAAAATTAGGGCAAACAAAAGTTACGCTGCCGCATCCGCTGGTTCGAACCTGCGAGCCGCGCCCGGTGTCGCATTTCATAGTATGTAACGAAAGAGATGCATAACGTTACAGTTTAGCCACCACTATACCAGCGGTGTATGAGTATATAAAATTAGGGCAAACAAAAGTTACGCTGCCGCATCCGCTGGTTCGAACCTGCGAGCCGCGCCCGGTGTCGCATTTCATAGTATGTAACGAAAGAGATGAATCAGGTTACAGTTTAGCCACCACTATACCAGCGGTGTATGAGTATATAAAATTAGGGCAAACAAAAGTTACGCTGCCGCATCCGCTGGTTCGAACCTGCGAGCCGCGCCCGGTGTCGCATTTTATAGCATGTAACGAAAGAGATGAATCAGGTTACAGTTTAGCCACCACTATACCAGCGGTGTATGTGTGTATAAAATTAGGGCAAACAAAAGTTACGCTGCCGCATCCGCTGGTTCGAACCTGCGAGCAGCGGCCGGTGTCGCATTTCATAGTATGTAGCGAAAGAGATGAATCAGGTTACAGTTTAGCCACCACTATACCAGCGGTGTATGTGTATATAAAATTAGGGCAAACAAAAGTTACGCTGCCGCATCCGCTGTTCCGAACCTGCGAGCCGCGCCCGGTGTCGCATTTTATAGCATGTAACGAAAGAGATGAATCAGGTTACAGTTTAGCCACCACTATACCAGCGGTGTATGAGTATATAAAATTAGGGCAAACAAAAGTTACGCTGCCGCATCCGCTGTTCCGAACCTGCGAGCCGCGCCCGGTGTCGCATTTCATAGTATGTAACGAAAGAGATGCATAACGTTACAGTTTAGCCACCACTATACCAGCGGTGTATGTGTATATAAAATTAGGGCAAACAAAAGTTACGCTGCCGCATCCGCTGGTTCGAACCTGCGAGCAGCGGCCGGTGTCGCATTTTATAGCATGTAACGAAAGAGATGAATCAGGTTACAGTTTAGCCACCACTATACCAGCGGTGTATGTGTATATAAAATTAGGGCAAACAAAAGTTACGCTGCCGCATCCGCTGTTCCGAACCTGCGAGCCGCGCCCGGTGTCGCATTTCATAGTATGTAACGAAAGAGATGCATAACGTTACAGTTTAGCCACCACTATACCAGCGGTGTATGTGTATATAAAATTAGGGCAAACAAAAGTTACGCTGCCGCATCCGCTGGTTCGAACCTGCGAGCCGCGCCCGGTGTCGCATTTCATAGTATGTAACGAAAGAGATGAATCAGGTTACAGTTTAGCCACCACTATACCAGCGGTGTATGTGTGCATAAAATTAGGGCAAACAAAAGTTACGCTGCCGCATCTGCTGGTTCGAACCTGCGAGCCGCGCCCGGTGTCGCATTTCATAGTATGTAACGAAAGAGATGCATAACGTTAAAGTTTAGCCACCACTATACCAGCGGTGTATGAGTATATAAAATTAGGGCAAACAAAAGTTACGCTGCCGCATCCGCTGGTTCGAACCTGCGAGCCGCGCCCGGTGTCGCATTTTATAGCATGTAACGAAAGAGATGAATCAGGTTACAGTTTAGCCACCACTATACCAGCGGTGTATGTGTGTATAAAATTAGGGCAAACAAAAGTTACCCTGCCGCATCCGCTGGTTCGAACCTGCGAGCCGCGCCCGGTGTCGCATTTCATAGTATGTAACGAAAGAGATGCATAACGTTACAGTTTAGCCACCACTATACCAGCGGTGTATGAGTATATAAAATTAGGGCAAACAAAAGTTACGCTGCCGCATCCGCTGGTTCGAACCTGCGAGCCGCGCCCGGTGTCGCATTTCATAGTATGTAACGAAAGAGATGAATCAGGTTACAGTTTAGCCACCACTATACCAGCGGTGTATGAGTATATAAAATTAGGGCAAACAAAAGTTACGCTGCCGCATCCGCTGGTTCGAACCTGCGAGCCGCGCCCGGTGTCGCATTTTATAGCATGTAACGAAAGAGATGAATCAGGTTACAGTTTAGCCACCACTATACCAGCGGTGTATGTGTGTATAAAATTAGGGCAAACAAAAGTTACGCTGCCGCATCTGCTGGTTCGAACCTGCGAGCCGCGCCCGGTGTCGCATTTCATAGTATGTAACGAAAGAGATGCATAACGTTACAGTTTAGCCACCACTATACCAGCGGTGTATGAGTATATAAAATTAGGGCAAACAAAAGTTACGCTGCCGCATCCGCTGGTTCGAACCTGCGAGCAGCGGCCGGTGTCGCATTTTATAGCATGTAACGAAAGAGATGAATCAGGTTACAGTTTAGCCACCACTATACCAGCGGTGTATGTGTATATAAAATTAGGGCAAACAAAAGTTACGCTGCCGCATCCGCTGTTCCGAACCTGCGAGCCGCGCCCGGTGTCGCATTTCATAGTATGTAACGAAAGAGATGCATAACGTTACAGTTTAGCCACCACTATACCAGCGGTGTATGTGTATATAAAATTAGGGCAAACAAAAGTTACGCTGCCGCATCCGCTGGTTCGAACCTGCGAGCCGCGCCCGGTGTCGCATTTCATAGTATGTAACGAAAGAGATGAATCAGGTTACAGTTTAGCCACCACTATACCAGCGGTGTATGTGTGCATAAAATTAGGGCAAACAAAAGTTACGCTGCCGCATCTGCTGGTTCGAACCTGCGAGCCGCGCCCGGTGTCGCATTTCATAGTATGTAACGAAAGAGATGCATAACGTTAAAGTTTAGCCACCACTATACCAGCGGTGTATGAGTATATAAAATTAGGGCAAACAAAAGTTACGCTGCCGCATCCGCTGGTTCGAACCTGCGAGCCGCGCCCGGTGTCGCATTTTATAGCATGTAACGAAAGAGATGAATCAGGTTACAGTTTAGCCACCACTATACCAGCGGTGTATGTGTGTATAAAATTAGGGCAAACAAAAGTTACCCTGCCGCATCCGCTGGTTCGAACCTGCGAGCCGCGCCCGGTGTCGCATTTCATAGTATGTAACGAAAGAGATGCATAACGTTACAGTTTAGCCACCACTATACCAGCGGTGTATGAGTATATAAAATTAGGGCAAACAAAAGTTACGCTGCCGCATCCGCTGGTTCGAACCTGCGAGCCGCGCCCGGTGTCGCATTTCATAGTATGTAACGAAAGAGATGAATCAGGTTACAGTTTAGCCACCACTATACCAGCGGTGTATGAGTATATAAAATTAGGGCAAACAAAAGTTACGCTGCCGCATCCGCTGGTTCGAACCTGCGAGCCGCGCCCGGTGTCGCATTTTATAGCATGTAACGAAAGAGATGAATCAGGTTACAGTTTAGCCACCACTATACCAGCGGTGTATGTGTGTATAAAATTAGGGCAAACAAAAGTTACGCTGCCGCATCTGCTGGTTCGAACCTGCGAGCCGCGCCCGGTGTCGCATTTCATAGTATGTAACGAAAGAGATGCATAACGTTACAGTTTAGCCACCACTATACCAGCGGTGTATGAGTATATAAAATTAGGGCAAACAAAAGTTACGCTGCCGCATCCGCTGGTTCGAACCTGCGAGCCGCGCCCGGTGTCGCATTTTATAGCATGTAACGAAAGAGATGAATCAGGTTACAGTTTAGCCACCACTATACCAGCGGTGTATGAGTATATAAAATTAGGGCAAACAAAAGTTACGCTGCCGCGTCCGCTGGTTCGAACCTGCGAGCCGCGCCCGGTGTCGCATTTCATAGTATGTAACGAAAGAGATGCATAACGTTACAGTTCAGCCACCACTATACCAGCGGTGTATGAGTATATAAAATTAGGGCAAACAAAAGTTACGCTGCCGCATCCGCTGGTTCGAACCTGCGAGCCGCGCCCGGTGTCGCATTTCATAGTATGTAACGAAAGAGATGAATCAGGTTACAGTTTAGCCACCACTATACCAGCGGTGTATGAGTATATAAAATTAGGGCAAACAAAAGTTACGCTGCCGCATCCGCTGGTTCGAACCTGCGAGCCGCGCCCGGTGTCGCATTTTATAGCATGTAACGAAAGAGATGAATCAGGTTACAGTTTAGCCACCACTATACCAGCGGTGTATGTGTGTATAAAATTAGGGCAAACAAAAGTTACGCTGCCGCATCTGCTGGTTCGAACCTGCGAGCCGCGCCCGGTGTCGCATTTCATAGTATGTAACGAAAGAGATGCATAACGTTACAGTTTAGCCACCACTATACCAGCGGTGTATGAGTATATAAAATTAGGGCAAACAAAAGTTACGCTGCCGCATCCGCTGGTTCGAACCTGCGAGCCGCGCCCGGTGTCGCATTTTATAGCATGTAACGAAAGAGATGAATCAGGTTACAGTTTAGCCACCACTATACCAGCGGTGTATGTGTGTATAAAATTAGGGCAAACAAAAGTTACGCTGCCGCATCCGCTGGTTCGAACCTGCGAGCCGCGCCCGGTGTCGCATTTCATAGTATGTAAAGAAAGAGATGCATAACGTTACAGTTTAGCCACCACTATACCAGCGGTGTATGAGTATATAAAATTAGGGCAAACAAAAGTTACGCTGCCGCATCCGCTGGTTCGAACCTGCGAGCCGCGCCCGGTGTCGCATTTTATAGCATGTAACGAAAGAGATGAATCAGGTTACAGTTTAGCCACCACTATACCAGCGGTGTATGTGTATATAAAATTAGGGCAAACAAAAGTTACGCTGCCGCATCCACTGGTTCGAACCTGCGAGCCGCGCCCGGTGTCGCATTTCATAGTATGTAACGAAAGAGATGAATCAGGTTACAGTTTAGCCACCACTATACCAGCGGTGTATGTGTATATAAAATTAGGGCAAACAAAAGTTACGCTGCCGCATCCGCTGGTTCGTACCTGCGAGCCGCGCCCGGTGTCGCATTTCATAGTATGTAACGAAAGACATGCATCACGTTACAGTTAAGCCACCACTATACCAGCGGTGTATGTGTATATAAAATTAGGGCAAACAAAAGTTACGCTGCCGCATCCGCTGTTTCGAACCTGCGAGCCGCGCCCGGTGTCGCATTTCATAGTATGTAACGAAAGAGATGCATAACGTTACAGTTTAGCCACCACTATACCAGCGGTGTATGTGTATATAAAATTAGGGCAAACAAAAGTTACGCTGCCGCATCCGCTGGTTCGAACCTGCGAGCCGCGCCCGGTGTCGCATTTCATAGTATGTAACGAAAGAGATGCATAACGTTACAGTTTAGCCACCACTATACCAGCGGTGTATGTGTGTATAAATTTAGGGCAAACAAAAGTTACGCTGCCGCATCCGCTGGTTCGAACCTGCGAGCCGCGCCCGGTGTCGCATTTCATAGTATGTAACGAAAGAGATGCATAACGTTACAGTTTAGCCACCACTATACCAGCGGTGTATGTGTATATAAAATTAGGGCAAACAAAAGTTACGCTGCCGCATCCGCTGGTTCGAACCTGCGAGCCGCGCCCGGTGTCGCATTTCATAGTATGTAACGAAAGAGATGAATCAGGTTACAGTTTAGCCACCACTATACCAGCGGTGTATGTGTACATAAAATTAGGGCAAACAAAAGTTACGCTGCCGCATCCGCTGGTTCGAACCTGCGAGCCGCGCCCGGTGTCGCATTTCATAGTATGTAACGAAAGAGATGAATCAGGTTACAGTTTAGCCACCACTATACCAGCGGTGTATGTGTATATAAAATTAGGGCAAACAAAACTTACGCTGCCGCATCCGCTGGTTCGAACCTGCGAGCCGCGCCCGGTGTCGCATTTCATAGTATGTAACGAAAGAGATGAATCAGGTTACAGTTTAGCCACCACTATACCAGCGGTGTATGTGTGTATAAAATTAGGGCAAACAAAAGTTACGCTGCCACATCCGCTGGTTCGAACCTGCGAGCCGCGCCCGGTGTCGCATTTCATAGTATGTAACGAAAGAGATGCATAACGTTACAGCTTAGCCACCACTATACCAGCGGTGTATGTGTATATAAAATTAGGGCAAACAAAAGTTACGCTGCCGCATCCGCTGGTTCGAACCTGCGAGCCGCGCCCGGTGTCGCATTTCATAGTATGTAACGAAAGAGATGAATCAGGTTACAGTTTAGCCACCACTATACCAGCGGTGTATGTGTGTATAAAATTAGGGCAAACAAAAGTTACGCTGCCGCATCCGCTGTTTCGAACCTGCGAGCCGCGCCCGGTGTCGCATTTCATAGTATGTAACGAAAGAGATGAATCAGGTTACAGTTTAGCCACCACTATACCAGCGGTGTATGTGTGTATAAAATTAGGGCAAACAAAACTTACGCTGCCGCATCCGCTGGTTCGAACCTGCGAGCCGCGCCCGGTGTCGCATTTCATAGTATGTAACGAAAGAGATGAATCAGGTTACAGTTTAGCCACCACTATACCAGCGGTGTATGTGTATATAAAATTAGGGCAAACAAAACTTACGCTGCCGCATCCGCTGGTTCGAACCTGCGAGCCGCGCCCGGTGTCGCATTTCATAGTATGTAACGAAAGAGATGCATCACGTTACAGTTTAGCCACCACTATACCAGCGGTGTATGTGTATATAAAATTAGGGCAAACAAAAGTTACGCTGCCGCATCCGCTGTTTCGAACCTGCGAGCCGCGCCCGGTGTCGCATTTCATAGTATGTAACGAAAGAGATGAATCAGGTTACAGTTTAGCCACCACTATACCAGCGGTGTATGTGTGTATAAAATTAGGGCAAACAAAAGTTACGCTGCCGCATCCGCTGGTTCGAACCTGCGAGCAGCGCCCGGTGTCGCATTTCACAGCATGTAACGAAAGAGATGCATCACGTTACAGTTTAGCCACCACTATACAAGCGGTGTATGTGTGTATAAAATTAGGGCAAACAAAAGTTACGCTGCCGCATCCGCTGGTTCGAACCTGCGAGCCGCGCCCGGTGTCGCATTTCATAGTATGTAACGAAAGAGATGAATCAGGTTACAGTTAAGCCACCACTATACCAGCGGTGTATGTGTATATAAAATTAGGGCAAACAAAAGTTACGCTGCCGCATCCGCTGTTTCGAACCTGCGAGCCGCGCCCGGTGTCGCATTTCATAGTATGTAACGAAAGAGATGAATCAGGTTACAGATTAGCCACCACTATACCAGAGGTGTATGTGTGTATAAAATTAGGGCAAACAAAAGTTACGCTGCCGCATCCGCTGGTTCGAACCTGCGAGCAGCGCCCGGTGTCGCATTTCACAGCATGTAACGAAAGAGATGCATCACGTTACAGTTTAGCCACCACTATACAAGCGGTGTATGTGTGTATAAAATTAGGGCAAACAAAAGTTACGCTGCCGCATCCGCTGGTTCGAACCTGCGAGCCGCGCCCGGTGTCGCATTTCATAGTATGTAACGAAAGAGATGAATCAGGTTACAGTTAAGCCACCACTATACCAGCGGTGTATGTGTATATAAAATTAGGGCAAACAAAAGTTACGCTGCCGCATCCGCTGTTTCGAACCTGCGAGCCGCGCCCGGTGTCGCATTTCATAGTATGTAACGAAAGAGATGAATCAGGTTACAGTTTAGCCACCACTATACCAGCGGTGTATGTGTGTATAAAATTAGGGCAAACAAAAGTTACGCTGCCGCATCCGCTGGTTCGAACCTGCGAGCAGCGCCCGGTGTCGCATTTCACAGCATGTAACGAAAGAGATGCATCACGTTACAGTTTAGCCACCACTATACAAGCGGTGTATGTGTGTATAAAATTAGGGCAAACAAAAGTTACGCTGCCGCATCCGCTGGTTCGAACCTGCGAGCCGCGCCCGGTGTCGCATTTCATAGTATGTAACGAAAGAGATGAATCAGGTTACAGTTAAGCCACCACTATACCAGCGGTGTATGTGTGTATAAAATTAGGGCAAACAAAAGTTACGCTGCCGCATCCGCTGTTTCGAACCTGCGAGCCGCGCCCGGTGTCGCGTTTCATAGTATGTAACGAAAGAGATGCATAACGTTACAGTTTAGCCACCACTATACCAGCGGTGTATGTGTATATAAAATTAGGGCAAACAAAAGTTACGCTGCCGCATCCGCTGGTTCGAACCTGCGAGCCGCGCCCGGTGTCGCATTTCATAGTATGTAACGAAAGAGATGAATCAGGTTACAGATTAGCCACCACTATACCAGAGGTGTATGTGTGTATAAAATTAGGGCAAACAAAAGTTACGCTGCCGCATCACTATACCAGAGGTGTATGTGTGTATAAAATTAGGGCAAACAAAAGTTACGCTGCCGCATCCGCTGGTTCGAACCTGCGAGCCGCGCCCGGTGTCGCATTTCATAGTATGTAACGAAAGAGATGCATCACGTTACAGTTTAGCCACCACTATACAAGCGGTGTATGTGTGTATAAAATTAGGGCAAACAAAAGTTACGCTGCCGCATCCGCTGGTTCGAACCTGCGAGCCGCGCCCGGTGTCGCATTTCATAGTATGTAACGAAAGAGATGCATCACGTTACAGTTAAGCCACCACTATACCAGCGGTGTATGTGTGTATAAAATTAGGGCAAACAAAAGTTACGCTGCCGCATCCGCTGTTTCGAACCTGCGAGCCGCGCCCGGTGTCGCATTTCATAGTATGTAACGAAAGAGATGCATAACGTTACAGTTTAGCCACCACTATACCAGCGGTGTATGTGTATATAAAATTAGGGCAAACAAAAGTTACGCTGCCGCATCCGCTGGTTCGAACCTGCGAGCCGCGCCCGGTGTCGCATTTCATAGTATGTAACGAAAGAGATGAATCAGGTTACAGATTAGCCACCACTATACCAGAGGTGTATGTGTGTATAAAATTAGGGCAAACAAAAGTTACGCTGCCGCATCACTATACCAGAGGTGTATGTGTGTATAAAATTAGGGCAAACAAAAGTTACGCTGCCGCATCCGCTGGTTCGAACCTGCGAGCCGCGCCCGGTGTCGCATTTCATAGTATGTAACGAAAGAGATGAATCAGGTTACAGTTAAGCCACCACTATACCAGCGGTGTATGTGTGTATAAAATTAGGGCAAACAAAAGTTACGCTGCCGCATCCGCTGTTTCGAACCTGCGAGCCGCGCCCGGTGTCGCATTTCATAGTATGTAACGAAAGAGATGCATAACGTTACAGTTTAGCCACCACTATACCAGCGGTGTATGTGTATATAAAATTAGGGCAAACAAAAGTTACGCTGCCGCATCCGCTGGTTCGAACCTGCGAGCCGCGCCCGGTGTCGCATTTCATAGTATGTAACGAAAGAGATGAATCAGGTTACAGATTAGCCACCACTATACCAGAGGTGTATGTGTGTATAAAATTAGGGCAAACAAAAGTTACGCTGCCGCATCACTATACCAGAGGTGTATGTGTGTATAAAATTAGGGCAAACAAAAGTTACGCTGCCGCATCCGCTGGTTCGAACCTGCGAGCCGCGCCCGGTGTCGCATTTCATAGTATGTAACGAAAGAGATGAATCAGGTTACAGTTAAGCCACCACTATACCAGCGGTGTATGTGTGTATAAAATTAGGGCAAACAAAAGTTACGCTGCCGCATCCGCTGGTTCGAACCTGCGAGCCGCGCCCGGTGTCGCATTTCATAGTATGTAACGAAAGAGATGCATCACGTTACAGTTAAGCCACCACTATACCAGCGGTGTATGTGTGTATAAAATTAGGGCAAACAAAAGTTACGCTGCCGCATCCGCTGGTTCGAACCTGCGAGCCGCGCCCGGTGTCGCATTTCATAGTATGTAACGAAAGAGATGCATAACGTTACAGTTTAGCCACCACTATACCAGCGGTGTATGTGTATATAAAATTAGGGCAAACAAAAGTTACGCTGCCGCATCCGCTGGTTCGAACCTGCGAGCCGCGCCCGGTGTCGCATTTCATAGTATGTAACGAAAGAGATGAATCAGGTTACAGATTAGCCACCACTATACCAGAGGTGTATGTGTGTATAAAATTAGGGCAAACAAAAGTTACGCTGCCGCATCACTATACCAGAGGTGTATGTGTGTATAAAATTAGGGCAAACAAAAGTTACGCTGCCGCATCCGCTGGTTCGAACCTGCGAGCCGCGCCCGGTGTCGCATTTCATAGTATGTAACGAAAGAGATGAATCAGGTTACAGTTAAGCCACCACTATACCAGCGGTGTATGTGTGTATAAAATTAGGGCAAACAAAAGTTACGCTGCCGCATCCGCTGGTTCGAACCTGCGAGCCGCGCCCGGTGTCGCATTTCATAGTATGTAACGAAAGAGATGCATCACGTTACAGTTAAGCCACCACTATACCAGCGGTGTATGTGTGTATAAAATTAGGGCAAACAAAAGTTACGCTGCCGCATCCGCTGTTTCGAACCTGCGAGCCGCGCCCGGTGTCGCATTTCATAGTATGTAACGAAAGAGATGCATAACGTTACAGTTTAGCCACCACTATACCAGCGGTGTATGTGTATATAAAATTAGGGCAAACAAAAGTTACGCTGCCGCATCCGCTGGTTCGAACCTGCGAGCCGCGCCCGGTGTCGCATTTCATAGTATGTAACGAAAGAGATGAATCAGGTTACAGTTTAGCCACCACTATACCAGCGGTGTATGTGTGTATAAAATTAGGGCAAACAAAAGTTACGCTGCCGCATCTGCTGGTTCGAACCTGCGAGCCGCGCCCGGTGTCGCATTTCATAGTATGTAACGAAAGAGATGCATAACGTTACAGTTTAGCCACCACTATACAAGCGGTGTATGTGTGTATAAAATTAGGGCAAACAAAAGTTACGCTGCCGCATCCGCTGGTTCGAACCTGCGAGCCGCGCCCGGTGTCGCATTTCATAGTATGTAACGAAAGAGATGCATCACGTTACAGTTAAGCCACCACTATACCAGCGGTGTATGTGTGTATAAAATTAGGGCAAACAAAAGTTACGCTGCCGCATCCGCTGTTTCGAACCTGCGAGCCGCGCCCGGTGTCGCATTTCATAGTATGTAACGAAAGAGATGCATAACGTTACAGTTTAGCCACCACTATACCAGCGGTGTATGTGTATATAAAATTAGGGCAAACAAAAGTTACGCTGCCGCATCCGCTGGTTCGAACCTGCGAGCAGCGGCTGGTGTCGCATTTTATAGCATGTAACGAAAGAGATGCATCACGTTACAGTTTAGCCACCACTATACCAGCGGTGTATGTGTGTATAAAATTAGGGCAAACAAAAGTTACGCTGCCGCATCTGCTGGTTCGAACCTGCGAGCCGCGCCCGGTGTCGCATTTCATAGTATGTAACGAAAGAGATGCATAACGTTACAGTTTAGCCACCACTATACAAGCGGTGTATGTGTGTATAAAATTAGGGCAAACAAAAGTTACGCTGCCGCATCCGCTGGTTCGAACCTGCGAGCCGCGCCCGGTGTCGCATTTCATAGTATGTAACGAAAGAGATGAATCAGGTTACAGTTTAGCCACCACTATACCAGCGGAGTATGTGTGTATAAAATTAGGGCAAACAAAAGTTACGCTGCCGCATCTGCTGGTTCGAACCTGCGAGCCGCGCCCGGTGTCGCATTTCATAGTATGTAACGAAAGAGATGCATAACGTTACAGTTTAGCCACCACTATACAAGCGGTGTATGTGTGTATAAAATTAGGGCAAACAAAAGTTACGCTGCCGCATCCGCTGGTTCGAACCTGCGAGCCGCGCCCGGTGTCGCATTTCATAGTATGTAACGAAAGAGATGAATCAGGTTACAGTTTAGCCACCACTATACCAGCGGTGTATGTGTGTATAAAATTAGGGCAAACAAAAGTTACGCTGCCGCATCCGCTGTTTCGAACCTGCGAGCCGCGCCCGGTGTCGCATTTCATAGTATGTAACGAAAGAGATGCATAACGTTACAGTTTAGCCACCACTATACCAGCGGTGTATGTGTGTATTAAATTAGGGCAAACAAAAGTTACGCTGCCGCATCCGCTGTTTCGAACCTGCGAGCCGCGCCTGGTGTCGCATTTTATAGTATGTAACGAAAGAGATGCATAACGTTACAGTTTAGCCACCACTATACCAGCGGTGTATGTGTGTATAAAATTAGGGCAAACAAAAGTTACGCTGCCGCATCCGCTGTTTCGAACCTGCGAGCCGCGCCCGGTGTCGCATTTCATAGTATGTAACGAAAGAGATGCATAACGTTACAGTTTAGCCACCACTATACCAGCGGTGTATGTGTGTATAAAATTAGGGCAAACAAAAGTTACGCTGCCGCATCCGCTGTTTCGAACCTGCGAGCCGCGCCCGGTGTCGCATTTCATAGTATGTAACGAAAGAGATGCATAACGTTACAGTTTAGCCACCACTATACCAGCGGTGTATGTGTGTATAAATTTAGGGCAATCAAAAGTTACGCTGCCGCATCCGTTGGTTCGAACCTGCGAGCCGCGCCCGGTGTCGCATTTCATAGTATGTAACGAAAGAGATGCATAACGTTACAGTTTAGCCACCACTATACCAGCGGTGTATGTGTGTATAAAATTAGGGCAAACAAAAGTTACGCTGCCGCATCCGCTGGTTCGAACCTGCGAGCCGCGCCCGGTGTCGCATTTTATAGTATGTAACGAAAGAGATGCATCACTTTACAGTTTAGCCACCACTATACCAGCGGTGTATGTGTGTATAAAATTAGGGCAAACAAAAGTTACGCTGCCGCATCCGCTGTTTCGAACCTGCGAGCCGCGCCCGGTGTCGCATTTCATAGTATGTAACGAAAGAGATGCATAACGTTACAGTTTAGCCACCACTATACCAGCGGTGTATGTGTGTATAAAATTAGGGCAAACAAAAGTTACGCTGCCGCATCCGCTGTTTCGAACCTGCGAGCCGCGCCCGGTGTCGCATTTCATAGTATGTAACGAAAGAGATGCATAACGTTACAGTTTAGCCACCACTATACCAGCGGTGTATGTGTGTATAAATTTAGGGCAATCAAAAGTTACGCTGCCGCATCCGTTGGTTCGAACCTGCGAGCCGCGCCCGGTGTCGCATTTCATAGTATGTAACGAAAGAGATGCATAACGTTACAGTTTAGCCACCACTATACCAGCGGTGTATGTGTGTATAAAATTAGGGCAAACAAAAGTTACGCTGCCGCATCCGCTGGTTCGAACCTGCGAGCCGCGCCCGGTGTCGCATTTCATAGTATGTAACGAAAGAGATGCATAACGTTACAGTTTAGCCACCACAATACCAGCGGTGTATGTGTGTATAAATTTAGGGCAATCAAAAGTTACGCTGCCGCATCCGCTGGTTCGAACCTGCGAGCCGCGCCCGGTATCGCATTTCATAGTATGTAACGAAAGAGATGAATCAGGTTACAGTTTAGCCACCGCTATACCAGCGGTGTATGTGTGTATAAAATTAGGGCAAACAAAAGTTACGCTGCCGCATCCGCTGTTTCGAACCTGCGAGCCGCGCCCGGTGTCGCATTTTATAGTATGTAACGAAAGAGATGCATCACTTTACAGTTTAGCCACCACTATACCAGCGGTGTATGTGTGTATAAAATTAGGGCAAACAAAAGTTACGCTGCCGCATCCCCTGTTTCGAACCTGCGAGCCGCGCCCGGTGTCGCATTTCATAGTATGTAACGAAAGAGATGCATAACGTTACAGTTTAGCCACCACTATACCAGCGGTGTATGTGTGTATAAAATTAGGGCAAACAAAAGTTACGCTGCCGCATCCGCTGTTTCGAACCTGCGAGCCGCGCCCGGTGTCGCATTTCATAGTATGTAACGAAAGAGATGCATAACGTTACAGTTTAGCCACCACTATACCAGCGGTGTATGTGGGTATAAATTTAGGGCAATCAAAAGTTACGCTGCCGCATCCGTTGGTTCGAACCTGCGAGCCGCGCCCGGTGTCGCATTTCATAGTATGTAACGAAAGAGATGAATCAGGTTACAGTTTAGCCACCGCTATACCAGCGGTGTATGTGTGTATAAAATTAGGGCAAACAAAAGTTACGCTGCCGCATCCGCTGGTTCGAACCTGCGAGCCGCGCCCGGTATCGCATTTCATAGTATGTAACGAAAGAGATGAATCAGGTTACAGTTTAGCCACCGCTATACCAGCGGTGTATGTGTGTATAAAATTAGGGCAAACAAAAGTTACGCTGCCGCATCCGCTGTTTCGAACCTGCGAGCCGCGCCCGGTGTCGCATTTTATAGTATGTAACGAAAGAGATGCATCACTTTACAGTTTAGCCACCACTATACCAGCGGTGTATGTGTGTATAAAATTAGGGCAAACAAAAGTTACGCTGCCGCATCCGCTGTTTCGAACCTGCGAGCCGCGCCCGGTGTCGCATTTCATAGTATGTAACGAAAGAGATGCATAACGTTACAGTTTAGCCACCACTATACCAGCGGTGTATGTGTGTATAAAATTAGGGCAAACAAAAGTTACGCTGCCGCATCCGCTGTTTCGAACCTGCGAGCCGCGCCCGGTGTCGCATTTCATAGTATGTAACGAAAGAGATGCATCACTTTACAGTTTAGCCACCACTATACCAGCGGTGTATGTGTGTATAAAATTAGGGCAAACAAAAGTTACGCTGCCGCATCCGCTGTTTCGAACCTGCGAGCCGCGCCCGGTGTCGCATTTCATAGTATGTAACGAAAGAGATGCATAACGTTACAGTTTAGCCACCACTATACCAGCGGTGTATGTGGGTATAAATTTAGGGCAATCAAAAGTTACGCTGCCGCATCCGTTGGTTCGAACCTGCGAGCCGCGCCCGGTGTCGCATTTCATAGTATGTAACGAAAGAGATGCATAACGTTACAGTTTAGCCACCACTATACCAGCGGTGTATGTGTGTATAAAATTAGGGCAAACAAAAGTTACGCTGCCGCATCCGCTGGTTCGAACCTGCGAGCCGCGCCCGGTGTCGCATTTCATAGTATGTAACGAAAGAGATGAATCAGGTTACAGTTTAGCCACGGCTATACCAGCGGTGTATGTGTGTATAAAATTAGGGCAAACAAAAGTTACGCTGCCGCATCCGCTGGTTCGAACCTGCGAGCCGCGCCCGGTGTCGCATTTCATAGTATGTAACGAAAGAGATGAATCAGGTTACAGTTTAGCCACGGCTATACCAGCGGTGTATGTGTGTATAAAATTAGGGCAAACAAAAGTTACGCTGCCGCATCCGCTGGTTCGAACCAGCGAGCAGCGGCCGGTGTCGCATTTCATAGTATGTAACGAAAGAGATGCATCACTTTACAGTTTAGCCACCACTATACCAGCGGTGTATGTGTGTATAAAATTAGGGCAAACAAAAGTTACGCTGCCGCATCCGCTGGTTCGAACCTGCGAGCCGCGCCCGGTGTCGCATTTCATAGTATGTAACGAAAGAGATGAATCAGTTACAGTTTAGCCACGGCTATACCAGCGGTGTATGTGTGTATAAAATTAGGGCAAACAAAAGTTACGCTGCCGCATCCGCTGGTTCGAACCTGCGAGCCGCGCCCGGTGTCGCATTTCATAGTATGTAACGAAAGAGATGCATCACGTTACAGTTTAGCCACCACTATACAAGCGGTGTATGTGTGTATAAAATTAGGGCAAACAAAAGTTACGCTGCCGCATCCGCTGGTTCGAACCTGCGAGCCGCGCCCGGTGTCGCATTTCATAGTATGTAACGAAAGAGATGCATAACGTTACAGTTTAGCCACCACTATACCAGCGGTGTATGTGTGTATAAAATTAGGGCAAACAAAAGTTACGCTGCCGCATCCGCTGGTTCGAACCTGCGAGCCGCGCCCGGTGTCGCATTTCATAGTATGTAACGAAAGAGATGAATCAGGTTACAGTTTAGCCACGGCTATACCAGCGGTGTATGTGTGTATAAAATTAGGGCAAACAAAAGTTACGCTGCCGCATCCGCTGGTTCGAACCAGCGAGCAGCGGCCGGTGTCGCATTTTATAGTATGTAACGAAAGAGATGCATCACTTTACAGTTTAGCCACCACTATACCAGCGGTGTATGTGTGTATAAAATTAGGGCAAACAAAAGTTACGCTGCCGCATCCGCTGTTTCGAACCTGCGAGCCGCGCCCGGTGTCGCATTTTATAGTATGTAACGAAAGAGATGCATCACTTTACAGTTTAGCCACCACTATACCAGCGGTGTATGTGTGTATAAAATTAGGGCAAACAAAAGTTACGCTGCCGCATCCGCTGTTTCGAACCTGCGAGCCGCGCCCGGTGTCGCATTTCATAGTATGTAACGAAAGAGATGCATAACGTTACAGTTTAGCCACCACTATACCAGCGGTGTATGTGTGTATAAAATTAGGGCAAACAAAAGTTACGCTGCCGCATCCGCTGTTTCGAACCTGCGAGCCGCGCCCGGTGTCGCATTTCATAGTATGTAACGAAAGAGATGCATCACTTTACAGTTTAGCCACCACTATACCAGCGGTGTATGTGTGTATAAAATTAGGGCAAACAAAAGTTACGCTGCCGCATCCGCTGTTTCGAACCTGCGAGCCGCGCCCGGTGTCGCATTTCATAGTATGTAACGAAAGAGATGCATAACGTTACAGTTTAGCCACCACTATACCAGCGGTGTATGTGGGTATAAATTTAGGGCAATCAAAAGTTACGCTGCCGCATCCGTTGGTTCGAACCTGCGAGCCGCGCCCGGTGTCGCATTTCATAGTATGTAACGAAAGAGATGCATAACGTTACAGTTTAGCCACCACTATACCAGCGGTGTATGTGTGTATAAAATTAGGGCAAACAAAAGTTACGCTGCCGCATCCGCTGGTTCGAACCTGCGAGCCGCGCCCGGTGTCGCATTTCATAGTATGTAACGAAAGAGATGAATCAGGTTACAGTTTAGCCACGGCTATACCAGCGGTGTATGTGTGTATAAAATTAGGGCAAACAAAAGTTACGCTGCCGCATCCGCTGGTTCGAACCTGCGAGCCGCGCCCGGTGTCGCATTTCATAGTATGTAACGAAAGAGATGAATC
This sequence comes from Dermacentor variabilis, assembly GCF_050947875.1. Lineage (NCBI taxonomy): Eukaryota > Metazoa > Arthropoda > Arachnida > Ixodida > Ixodidae > Dermacentor > Dermacentor variabilis. Next base: position 408,914 of record NW_027460544.1, on the reverse strand, counting down.
AGGTTACAGTTTAGCCACGGCTATACCAGCGGTGTATGTGTGTATAAAATTAGGGCAAACAAAAGTTACGCTGCCGCATCCGCTGGTTCGAACCTGCGAGCCGCGCCCTGTGTCGCATTTTATAGTACGTAACGAAAGAGATGCATCACGTTACAGTTTAGCCACCACTATACAAGCGGTGTATGTGTGTATAAAATTAGGGCAAACAAAAGTTACGCTGCCGCATCCGCTGGTTCGAACCTGCGAGCCGCGCCCGGTGTCGCATTTCATAGTATGTAACGAAAGAGATGAATCAGGTTACAGTTTAGCCACGGCTATACCAGCGGTGTATGTGTGTATAAAATTAGGGCAAACAAAAGTTACGCTGCCGCATCCGCTGGTTCGAACCAGCGAGCAGCGGCCGGTGTCGCATTTCATAGTATGTAACGAAAGAGATGAATCAGGTTACAGTTTAGCCACCACTATACAAGCGGTGTATGTGTGTATAAAATTAGGGCAAACAAAAGTTACGCTGCCGCATCCGCTGGTTCGAACCTGCGAGCCGCGCCCGGTGTCGCATTTCATAGTATGTAACGAAAGAGATGAATCAGGTTACAGTTTAGCCACGGCTATACCAGCGGTGTATGTGTGTATAAAATTAGGGCAAACAAAAGTTACGCTGCCGCATCCGCTGGTTCGAACCTGCGAGCCGCGCCCGGTGTCGCATTTCATAGTATGTAACGAAAGAGATGAATCAGGTTACAGTTTAGCCACGGCTATACCAGCGGTGTATGTGTGTATAAAATTAGGGCAAACAAAAGTTACGCTTCCGCATCCGCTGGTTCGAACCTGCGAGCCGCGCCCTGTGTCGCATTTTATAGTACGTAACGAAAGAGATGCATCACGTTACAGTTTAGCCACCACTATACAAGCGGTGTATGTGTGTATAAAATTAGGGCAAACAAAAGTTACGCTGCCGCATCCGCTGGTTCGAACCTGCGAGCCGCGCCCGGTGTCGCATTTCATAGTATGTAACGAAAGAGATGCATCACGTTACAGTTTAGCCACGGCTATACCAGCGGTGTATGTGTGTATAAAATTAGGGCAAACAAAAGTTACGCTGCCGCATCCGCTGGTTCGAACCTGCGAGCCGCGCCCTGTGTCGCATTTCATAGTATGTAACGAAAGAGATGAATCAGGTTACAGTTTAGCCACGGCTATACCAGCGGTGTATGTGTGTATAAAATTAGGGCAAACAAAAGTTACGCTGCCGCATCCGCTGGTTCGAACCAGCGAGCAGCGGCCGGTGTCGCATTTCATAGTACGTAACGAAAGAGATGCATCACGTTACAGTTTAGCCACCACTATACAAGCGGTGTATGTGTGTATAAAATTAGGGCAAACAAAAGTTACGCTGCCGCATCCGCTGGTTCGAACCTGCGAGCCGCGCCCTGTGTCGCATTTTATAGTACGTAACGAAAGAGATGCATCACGTTACAGTTTAGCCACCACTATACAAGCGGTGTATGTGTGTATAAAATTAGGGCAAACAAAAGTTACGCTGCCGCATCCGCTGGTTCGAACCTGCGAGCCGCGCCCGGTGTCGCATTTCATAGTATGTAACGAAAGAGATGAATCAGGTTACAGTTTAGCCACGGCTATACCAGCGGTGTATGTGTGTATAAAATTAGGGCAAACAAAAGTTACGCTGCCGCATCCGCTGGTTCGAACCAGCGAGCAGCGGCCGGTGTCGCATTTCACAGCATGTAACGAAAGAGATGCATCAGGTTACAGTTTAGCCACGGCTATACCAGCGGTGTATGTGTGTATAAAATTAGGGCAAACAAAAGTTACGCTGCCGCATCCGCTGGTTCGAACCAGCGAGCCGCGCCCGGTGTCGCATTTCATAGTACGTAACGAAAGAGATGAATCAGGTTACAGTTTAGCCACGGCTATACCAGCGGTGTATGTGTGTATAAAATTAGGGCAAACAAAAGTTACGCTGCCGCATCCGCTGGTTCGAACCTGCGAGCCGCGCCCGGTGTCGCATTTCATAGTATGTAACGAAAGAGATGAATCAGGTTACAGTTTAGCCACGGCTATACCAGCGGTGTATGTGTGTATAAAATTAGGGCAAACAAAAGTTACGCTGCCGCATCCGCTGGTTCGAACCAGCGAGCAGCGGCCGGTGTCGCATTTCACAGCATGTAACGAAAGAGATGCATCAGGTTACAGTTTAGCCACGGCTATACCAGCGGTGTATGTGTGTATAAAATTAGGGCAAACAAAAGTTACGCTGCCGCATCCGCTGGTTCGAACCAGCGAGCAGCGGCCGGTGTCGCATTTCACAGCATGTAACGAAAGAGATGCATCAGGTTACAGTTTAGCCACCACTATACAAGCGGTGTATGTGTGTATAAAATTAGGGCAAACAAAAGTTACGCTGCCGCATCCGCTGGTTCGAACCTGCGAGCCGCGCCCGGTGTCGCATTTCATAGTATGTAACGAAAGAGATGAATCAGGTTACAGTTTAGCCACGGCTATACCAGCGGTGTATGTGTGTATAAAATTAGGGCAAACAAAAGTTACGCTGCCGCATCCGCTGGTTCGAACCAGCGAGCCGCGCCCGGTGTCGCATTTCATAGTACGTAACGAAAGAGATGCATCACGTTACAGTTTAGCCACGGCTATACCAGCGGTGTATGTGTGTATAAAATTAGGGCAAACAAAAGTTACGCTGCCGCATCCGCTGGTTCGAACCTGCGAGCCGCGCCCGGTGTCGCATTTCATAGTATGTAACGAAAGAGATGAATCAGGTTACAGTTTAGCCACGGCTATACCAGCGGTGTATGTGTGTATAAAATTAGGGCAAACAAAAGTTACGCTGCCGCATCCGCTGGTTCGAACCTGCGAGCCGCGCCCGGTGTCGCATTTCATAGTATGTAACGAAAGAGATGAATCAGGTTACAGTTTAGCCACGGCTATACCAGCGGTGTATGTGTGTATAAAATTAGGGCAAACAAAAGTTACACTGCCGCATCCGCTGGTTCGAACCTGCGAGCCGCGCCCGGTGTCGCATTTCATAGTATGTAACGAAAGAGATGAATCAGGTTACAGTTAAGCCACCACTATACAAGCGGTGTATGTGTGTATAAAATTAGGGCAAACAAAAGTTACGCTGCCGCATCCGCTGGTTCGAACCTGCGAGCCGCGCCCGGTGTCGCATTTCATAGTATGTAACGAAAGAGATGAATCAGGTTACAGTTTAGCCACGGCTATACCAGCGGTGTATGTGTGTATAAAATTAGGGCAAACAAAAGTTACGCTGCCGCATCCGCTGGTTCGAACCTGCGAGCCGCGCCCTGTGTCGCATTTTATAGTACGTAACGAAAGAGATGCATCACGTTACAGTTTAGCCACCACTATACAAGCGGTGTATGTGTGTATAAAATTAGGGCAAACAAAAGTTACGCTGCCGCATCCGCTGGTTCGAACCTGCGAGCCGAGCCCGGTGTCGCATTTCATAGTATGTAACGAAAGAGATGAATCAGGTTACAGTTTAGCCACGGCTATACCAGCGGTGTATGTGTGTATAAAATTAGGGCAAACAAAAGTTACGCTGCCGCATCCGCTGGTTCGAACCTGCGAGCCGCGCCCGGTGTCGCATTTCATAGTATGTAACGAAAGAGATGAATCAGGTTACAGTTAAGCCACCACTATACAAGCGGTGTATGTGTGTATAAAATTAGGGCAAACAAAAGTTACGCTGCCGCATCCGCTGGTTCGAACCTGCGAGCCGCGCCCGGTGTCGCATTTCATAGTATGTAACGAAAGAGATGAATCAGGTTACAGTTTAGCCACCACTATACCAGCGGTGTATGTGGGTATAAAATTAGGGCAAACAAAAGTTACGCTGCCGCATCCGCTGGTTCGAACCTGCGAGCCGCGCCCGGTGTCGCATTTCATAGTATGTAACGAAAGAGATGAATCAGGTTACAGTTAAGCCACCACTATACAAGCGGTGTATGTGTGTATAAAATTAGGGCAAACAAAAGTTACGCTGCCGCATCCGCTGGTTCGAACCTGCGAGCCGCGCCCGGTGTCGCATTTCATAGTATGTAACGAAAGAGATGAATCAGGTTACAGTTTAGCCACCACTATACCAGCGGTGTATGTGGGTATAAAATTAGGGCAAACAAAAGTTACGCTGCCGCATCCGCTGGTTCGAACCTGCGAGCCGCGCCCGGTGTCGCATTTCATAGTATGTAACGAAAGAGATGAATCAGGTTACAGTTAAGCCACCACTATACAAGCGGTGTATGTGTGTATAAAATTAGGGCAAACAAAAGTTACGCTGCCGCATCCGCTGGTTCGAACCTGCGAGCCGCGCCCGGTGTCGCATTTCATAGTATGTAACGAAAGAGATGAATCAGGTTACAGTTAAGCCACCACTATACAAGCGGTGTATGTGTGTATAAAATTAGGGCAAACAAAAGTTACGCTGCCGCATCCGCTGGTTCGAACCTGCGAGCCGCGCCCGGTGTCGCATTTCATAGTATGTAACGAAAGAGATGAATCAGGTTACAGTTAAGCCACCACTATACAAGCGGTGTATGTGTGTATAAAATTAGGGCAAACAAAAGTTACGCTGCCGCATCCGCTGGTTCGAACCTGCGAGCCGCGCCCGGTGTCGCATTTCATAGTATGTAACGAAAGAGATGAATCAGGTTACAGTTAAGCCACCACTATACAAGCGGTGTATGTGTGTATAAAATTAGGGCAAACAAAAGTTACGCTGCCGCATCCGCTGGTTCGAACCTGCGAGCCGCGCCCTGTGTCGCATTTTATAGTACGTAACGAAAGAGATGCATCACGTTACAGTTTAGCCACCACTATACAAGCGGTGTATGTGTGTATAAAATTAGGGCAAACAAAAGTTACGCTGCCGCATCCGCTGGTTCGAACCTGCGAGCCGCGCCCGGTGTCGCATTTCATAGTATGTAACGAAAGAGATGAATCAGGTTACAGTTTAGCCACGGCTATACCAGCGGTGTATGTGTGTATAAAATTAGGGCAAACAAAAGTTACGCTGCCGCATCCGCTGGTTCGAACCTGCGAGCCGCGCCCGGTGTCGCATTTCATAGTATGTAACGAAAGAGATGAATCAGGTTACAGTTAAGCCACCACTATACCAGCGGTGTATGTGGGTATAAATTTAGGGCAATCAAAAGTTACGCTGCCGCATCCGTTGGTTCGAACCTGCGAGCCGCGCCCGGTGTCGCATTTCATAGTATGTAACGAAAGAGATGCATAACCTTACAGTTTAGCCACCACTATACCATCGGTGTATGTGTGTATAAAATTAGGGCAAACAAAAGTTACGCTGCCGCATCCGCTGGTTCGAACCTGCGAGCCGCGCCCGGTGTCGCATTTTATAGTACGTAACGAAAGAGATGCATCAAGTTACAGTTTAGCCACCACTATACAAGCGGTGTATGTGTGTATAAAATTAGGGCAAACAAAAGTTACGCTGCCGCATCCGCTGGTTCGAACCTGCGAGCCGCGCCCGGTGTCGCATTTCATAGTATGTAACGAAAGAGATGAATCAGGTTACAGTTTAGCCACGGCTATACCAGCGGTGTATGTGTGTATAAAATTAGGGCAAACAAAAGTTACGCTGCCGCATCCGCTGTTTCGAACCTGCGAGCAGCGCCCGGAGTCGCATTTCATAGTATGTAACGAAAGAGATGCATCACGTTACAGATTAGCCACCACTATACAAGCGGTGTATGTGTGTATAAAATTAGGGCAAACAAAAGTTACGCTGCCGCATCCGCTGGTTCGAACCTGCGAGCCGCGCCCGGTGTCGCATTTCATAGTATGTAACGAAAGAGATGAATCAGGTTACAGTTTAGCCACGGCTATACCAGCGGTGTATGTGTGTATAAAATTAGGGCAAACAAAAGTTACGCTGCCGCATCCGCTGTTTCGAACCTGCGAGCAGCGCCCGGAGTCGCATTTTATAGTACGTAACGAAAGAGATGCATCACGTTACAGTTTAGCCACCACTATACAAGCGGTGTATGTGTGTATAAAATTAGGGCAAACAAAAGTTACGCTGCCGCATCCGCTGGTTCGAACCTGCGAGCCGCGCCCGGTGTCGCATTTCATAGTATGTAACGAAAGAGATGAATCAGGTTACAGTTTAGCCACGGCTATACCAGCGGTGTATGTGTGTATAAAATTAGGGCAAACAAAAGTTACGCTGCCGCATCCGCTGGTTCGAACCTGCGAGCCGCGCCCGGTGTCGCATTTTATAGTACGTAACGAAAGAGATGCATCACGTTACAGTTTAGCCACCACTATACAAGCGGTGTATGTGTGTATAAAATTAGGGCAAACAAAAGTTACGCTGCCGCATCCGCTGGTTCGAACCAGCGAGCAGCGGCCGGTGTCGCATTTCATAGTATGTAACGAAAGAGATGAATCAGGTTACAGTTTAGCCACGGCTATACCAGCGGTGTATGTGTGTATAAAATTAGGGCAAACAAAAGTTACGCTGCCGCATCCGCTGGTTCGAACCTGCGAGCAGCGCCCGGAGTCGCATTTCATAGTATGTAACGAAAGAGATGCATCACGTTACAGATTAGCCACCACTATACAAGCGGTGTATGTGTGTATAAAATTAGGGCAAACAAAAGTTACGCTGCCGCATCCGCTGGTTCGAACCTGCGAGCCGCGCCCGGTGTCGCATTTCATAGTATGTAACGAAAGAGATGAATCAGGTTACAGTTTAGCCACGGCTATACCAGCGGTGTATGTGTGTATAAAATTAGGGCAAACAAAAGTTACGCTGCCGCATCCGCTGTTTCGAACCTGCGAGCAGCGCCCGGAGTCGCATTTTATAGTACGTAACGAAAGAGATGCATCACGTTACAGTTTAGCCACCACTATACAAGCGGTGTATGTGTGTATAAAATTAGGGCAAACAAAAGTTACGCTGCCGCATCCGCTGGTTCGAACCTGCGAGCCGCGCCCGGTGTCGCATTTCATAGTATGTAACGAAAGAGATGAATCAGGTTACAGTTTAGCCACGGCTATACCAGCGGTGTATGTGTGTATAAAATTAGGGCAAACAAAAGTTACGCTGCCGCATCCGCTGTTTCGAACCTGCGAGCAGCGCCCGGAGTCGCATTTCATAGTATGTAACGAAAGAGATGAATCAGGTTACAGTTTAGCCACAGCTATACCAGCGGTGTATGTGTGTATAAAATTAGGGCAAACAAAAGTTACGCTGCCGCATCCGCTGTTTCGAACCTGCGAGCAGCGCCCGGAGTCGCATTTCATAGTATGTAACGAAAGAGATGAATCAGGTTACAGTTTAGCCACGGCTATACCAGCGGTGTATGTGTGTATAAAATTAGGGCAAACAAAAGTTACGCTGCCGCATCCGCTGGTTCGAACCTGCGAGCCGCGCCCGGTGTCGCATTTCATAGTATGTAACGAAAGAGATGAATCAGGTTACAGTTAAGCCACCACTATACCAGCGGTGTATGTGTGTATAAAATTAGGGCAAACAAAAGTTACGCTGCCGCATCCGCTGTTTCGAACCTGCGAGCAGCGCCCGGAGTCGCATTTCATAGTATGTAACGAAAGAGATGAATCAGGTTACAGTTAAGCCACCACTATACCAGCGGTGTATGTGTGTATAAAATTAGGGCAAACAAAAGTTACGCTGCCGCATCCGCTGTTTCGAACCTGCGAGCAGCGCCCGGTGTCGCATTTCATAGTATGTAACGAAAGAGATGAATCAGGTTACAGTTAAGCCACCACTATACCAGCGGTGTATGTGTGTAAAAAATTAGGGCAAACAAAAGTTACGCTGCCGCATCCGCTGTTTCGAACCTGCGAGCAGCGCCCGGAGTCGCATTTCATAGTATGTAACGAAAGAGATGCATCACGTTACAGTTTAGCCACCACTATACAAGCGGTGTATGTGTGTATAAAATTAGGGCAAACAAAAGTTACGCTGCCGCATCCGCTGGTTCGAACCTGCGAGCCGCGCCCGGTGTCGCATTTCATAGTATGTAACGAAAGAGATGAATCAGGTTACAGTTAAGCCACCACTATACCAGCGGTGTATGTGTGTATAAAATTAGGGCAAACAAAAGTTACGCTGCCGCATCCGCTGTTTCGAACCTGCGAGCAGCGCCCGGTGTCGCATTTCATAGTATGTAACGAAAGAGATGAATCAGGTTACAGTTAAGCCACCACTATACCAGCGGTGTATGTGTGTATAAAATTAGGGCAAACAAAAGTTACGCTGCCGCATCCGCTGTTTCGAACCTGCGAGCAGCGCCCGGTGTCGCATTTCATAGTATGTAACGAAAGAGATGCATCACGTTACAGTTTAGCCACCACTATACAAGCGGTGTATGTGTGTATAAAATTAGGGCAAACAAAAGTTACGCTGCCGCATCCGCTGGTTCGAACCTGCGAGCCGCGCCCGGTGTCGCATTTCATAGTATGTAACGAAAGAGATGCATCACGTTACAGTTAAGCCACCACTATACCAGCGGTGTATGTGTGTATAAAATTAGGGCAAACAAAAGTTACGCTGCCGCGTCCGCTGGTTCGAACCTGCGAGCAGCGGCTGGTGTCGCATTTTATAGCATGTAACGAAAGAGATGCATCACGTTACAGTTTAGCCACCACTATACCAGCGGTGTATGTGTGTATAAAATTAGGGCAAACAAAAGTTACGCTGCCGCATCTGCTGGTTCGAACCTGCGAGCCGCGCCAGGTGTCGCATTTCATAGTATGTAACGAAAGAGATGCATAACGTTACAGTTTAGCCACCACTATACAAGCGGTGTATGTGTGTATAAAATTAGGGCAAACAAAAGTTACGCTGCCGCATCCGCTGGTTCGAACCTGCGAGCCGCGCCCGGTGTCGCATTTCATAGTATGTAACGAAAGAGATGAATCAGGTTACAGTTTAGCCACCACTATACCAGCGGTGTATGTGTGTATAAAATTAGGGCAAACAAAAGTTACGCTGCCGCATCCGCTGGTTCGAACCTGCGAGCCGCGCCCGGTGTCGCATTTCATAGTATGTAACGAAAGAGATGAATCAGGTTACAGTTTAGCCACCACTATACAAGCGGTGTATGTGTGTATAAAATTAGGGCAAACAAAAGTTACGCTGCCGCATCCGCTGGTTCGAACCTGCGAGCCGCGCCCGGTGTCGCATTTCATAGTATGTAACGAAAGAGATGAATCAGGTTACAGTTAAGCCACCACTATACCAGCGGTGTATGTGTGTATAAAATTAGGGCAAACAAAAGTTACGCTGCCGCATCCGCTGTTTCGAACCTGCGAGCAGCGCCCGGTGTCGCATTTCATAGTATGTAACGAAAGAGATGAATCAGGTTACAGTTAAGCCACCACTATACCAGCGGTGTATGTGTGTATAAAATTAGGGCAAACAAAAGTTACGCTGCCGCATCCGCTGTTTCGAACCTGCGAGCAGCGCCCGGTGTCGCATTTCATAGTATGTAACGAAAGAGATGCATCACGTTACAGTTTAGCCACCACTATACAAGCGGTGTATGTGTGTATAAAATTAGGGCAAACAAAAGTTACGCTGCCGCATCCGCTGGTTCGAACCTGCGAGCCGCGCCCGGTGTCGCATTTCATAGTATGTAACGAAAGAGATGCATCACGTTACAGTTAAGCCACCACTATACCAGCGGTGTATGTGTGTATAAAATTAGGGCAAACAAAAGTTACGCTGCCGCGTCCGCTGGTTCGAACCTGCGAGCAGCGGCTGGTGTCGCATTTTATAGCATGTAACGAAAGAGATGCATCACGTTACAGTTTAGCCACCACTATACCAGCGGTGTATGTGTGTATAAAATTAGGGCAAACAAAAGTTACGCTGCCGCATCTGCTGGTTCGAACCTGCGAGCCGCGCCCGGTGTCGCATTTCATAGTATGTAACGAAAGAGATGCATAACGTTACAGTTTAGCCACCACTATACAAGCGGTGTATGTGTGTATAAAATTAGGGCAAACAAAAGTTACGCTGCCGCATCCGCTGGTTCGAACCTGCGAGCCGCGCCCGGTGTCGCATTTCATAGTATGTAACGAAAGAGATGAATCAGGTTACAGTTTAGCCACCACTATACCAGCGGTGTATGTGTGTATAAAATTAGGGCAAACAAAAGTTACGCTGCCGCATCTGCTGGTTCGAACCTGCGAGCCGCGCCCGGTGTCGCATTTCATAGTATGTAACGAAAGAGATGCATAACGTTACAGTTTAGCCACCACTATACAAGCGGTGTATGTGTGTATAAAATTAGGGCAAACAAAAGTTACGCTGCCGCATCCGCCGGTTCGAACCTGCGAGCCGCGCCCGGTGTCGCATTTCATAGTATGTAACGAAAGAGATGAATCAGGTTACAGTTTAGCCACCACTATACCAGCGGTGTATGTGTGTATAAAATTAGGGCAAACAAAAGTTACGCTGCCGCATCCGCTGTTTCGAACCTGCGAGCCGCGCCCGGTGTCGCATTTCATAGTATGTAACGAAAGAGATGCATAACGTTACAGTTTAGCCACCACTATACCAGCGGTGTATGTGTGTATAAAATTAGCGCAAACAAAAGTTACGCTGCCGCATCCGGTGTTTCGAACCTGCAAGCCGCGCCCGGTGTCGCATTTTATAGTATGTAACGAAAGAGATGCATCACTTTACAGTTTAGCCACCACTATACCAGCGGTGTATGTGTGTATAAAGTTAGGGCAAACAAAAGTTACGCTGCCGCATCCGCTGTTTCGAACCTGCGAGCCGCGCCCGGTGTCGCATTTCATAGTATGTAACGAAAGAGATGCATAACGTTACAGTTTAGCCACCACTATACCAGCGGTGTATGTGTGTATAAAATTAGCGCAAACAAAAGTTACGCTGCCGCATCCGGTGTTTCGAACCTGCAAGCCGCGCCCGGTGTCGCATTTTATAGTATGTAACGAAAGAGATGCATAACGTTACAGTTTAGCCACCACTATACCAGCGGTGTATGTGTGTATAAAATTAGGGCAAACAAAAGTTACGCTGCCGCATCCGCTGTTTCGAACCTGCGAGCCGCGCCCGGTGTCGCATTTCATAGTATGTAACGAAAGAGATGCATAACGTTACAGTTTAGCCACCACTATACCAGCGGTGTATGTGTGTATAAATTTAGGGCAATCAAAAGTTACGCTGCCGCATCCGTTGGTTCGAACCTGCGAGCCGCGCCCGGTGTCGCATTTCATAGTATGTAACGAAAGAGATGCATAACGTTACAGTTTAGCCACCACTATACCAGCGGTGTATGTGTGTATAAAATTAGGGCAAACAAAAGTTACGCTGCCGCATCCGCTGGTTCGAACCTGCGAGCCGCGCCCGGTGTCGCATTTCATAGTATGTAACGAAAGAGATGCATAACGTTACAGTTTAGCCACCACAATACCAGCGGTGTATGTGTGTATAAATTTGGGGCAATCAAAAGTTACGCTGCCGCATCCGCTTGTTCGAACCTGCGAGCCGCGCCCGGTGTCGCATTTCATAGTATGTAACGAAAGAGATGAATCAGGTTACAGTTTAGCCACCGCTATACCAGCGGTGTATGTGTGTATAAAATTAGGGCAAACAAAAGTTACGCTGCCGCATCCGCTGTTTCGAACCTGCGAGCCGCGCCCGGTGTCGCATTTTATAGTATGTAACGAAAGAGATGCATCACTTTACAGTTTAGCCACCACTATACCAGCGGTGTATGTGTGTATAAAATTAGGGCAAACAAAAGTTACGCTGCCGCATCCGCTGTTTCGAACCTGCGAGCCGCGCCCGGTGTCGCATTTCATAGTATGTAACGAAAGAGATGCATAACGTTACAGTTTAGCCACCACTATACCAGCGGTGTATGTGTGTATAAAATTAGGGCAAACAAAAGTTACGCTGCCGCATCCGCTGTTTCGAACCTGCGAGCCGCGCCCGGTGTCGCATTTCATAGTATGTAACGAAAGAGATGCATAACGTTACAGTTTAGCCACCACTATACCAGCGGTGTATGTGGGTATAAATTTAGGGCAATCAAAAGTTACGCTGCCGCATCCGTTGGTTCGAACCTGCGAGCCGCGCCCGGTGTCGCATTTCATAGTATGTAACGAAAGAGATGCATAACGTTACAGTTTAGCCACCACTATACCAGCGGTGTATGTGTGTATAAAATTAGGGCAAACAAAAGTTACGCTGCCGCATCCGCTGGTTCGAACCTGCGAGCCGCGCCCGGTGTCGCATTTCATAGTATGTAACGAAAGAGATGCATCACTTTACAGTTTAGCCACCACTATACCAGCGGTGTATGTGTGTATAAATTTAGGGCAAACAAAAGTTACGCTGCAGCATCCGCTGGTTCGAACCTGCGAGCCGCGCCCGGTGTCGCATTTCATAGTATGTAACGAAAGAGATGAATCAGGTTACAGTTTAGCCACGGCTATACCAGCGGTGTATGTGTGTTTAAAATTAGGGCAAACAAAAGTTACGCTGCCGCATCCGCTGTTTCGAACCTGCGAGCCGCGCCCGGTGTCGCATTTCATAGTATGTAACGAAATAGATGCATGACGTTACAGTTTAGCCACCACTATACCAGCGGTGTATGTGTGTATAAAATTAGGGCAAACAAAAGTTACGCTGCCGCATCCGCTGGTTCGAACCTGCGAGCCGCGCCCGGTCTCGCATTTCATAGTATGTAACGAAAGAGATGCATAACGTTACAGTTTAGCCACCACTATACCAGCGGTGTATGTGTGTATAAAATTAGGGCAAACAAAAGTTACGCTGCCGCATCCGCTGTTTCGAACCTGCGAGCCGCGCCCGGTGTCGCATTTCATAGTATGTAACGAAAGAGATGCTTAACGTTACAGTTTAGCCACCACTATACCAGCGGTGTATGTGTGTATAAATTTAGGGCAATCAAAAGTTACGCTGCCGCATCCGTTGGTTCGAACCTGCGAGCCGCGCCCGGTGTCGCATTTCATAGTATGTAACGAAAGAGATGCATAACGTTACAGTTTAGCCACCACTATACCAGCGGTGTATGTGTGTATAAAATTAGGGCAAACAAAAGTTACGCTGCCGCATCCGCTGGTTCGAACCTGCGAGCCGCGCCCGGTGTCGCATTTCATAGTATGTAACGAAAGAGATGCATAACGTTACAGTTTAGCCACCACAATACCAGCGGTGTATGTGTGTATAAATTTAGGGCAATCAAAAGTTACGCTGCCGCATCCGCTGTTTTGAACCTGCGAGCCGCGCCCGGTGTCGCATTTCATAGTATGTAACGAAAGAGATGCATAACGTTACAGTTTAGCCACGGCTATACCAGCGGTGTATGTGTGTATAAATTTAGGGCAATCAAAAGTTACGCTGCCGCATCCGCTGGTTCGAACCTGCGAGCCGCGCCCGGTGTCGCATTTAATAGTATGTAACGAAAGAGATGCATAACGTTACAGTTTAGCCACCACTATACCAGCGGTGTATGTGTGTATAAAATTAGGGCAAACAAAAGTTACGCTGCCGCATCCGCTGGTTCGAACCTGCGAGCCGCGCCCGGTGTCGCATTTTATAGCATGTAACGAAAGAGATAAATCAGCTTACCGTTTAGCCACCACTATACCAGCGGTGTATGAGTATATAAAATTAGGGCAAACAAAAGTTACGCTGCCGCATCCGCTGGTTCGAACCTGCGAGCCGCGCCCGGTGTCGCATTTTATAGCATGTAACGAAAGAGATGAATCAGGTTACAGTTTAGCCACCACTATACCAGCGGTGTATGTGTGTATAAAATTAGGGCAAACAAAAGTTACGTTGCCGCATCCGCTGGTTCGAACCTGCGAGCCGCGCCCGGTGTCGCATTTTATAGCATGTAACGAAAGAGATGAATCAGGTTACAGTTTAGCCACCACTATACCAGCGGTGTATGTGTGTATAAAATTAGGGCAAACAAAAGTTACGCTGCCGCATCCGCTGGTTCGAACCTGCGAGCCGCGCCCGGTGTCGCATTTTATAGCATGTAACGAAAGAGATGAATCAGGTTACAGTTTAGCCACCACTATACCAGCGGTGTATGTGTGTATAAAATTAGGGCAAACAAAAGTTACGTTGCCGCATCCGCTGGTTCGAACCTGCGAGCCGCGCCCGGTGTCGCATTTTATAGCATGTAACGAAAGAGATGCATAACGTTACAGTTTAGCCACCACTATACCAGCGGTGTATGAGTATATAAAATTAGGGCAAACAAAAGTTACGCTGCCGCATCCGCTGGTTCGAACCTGCGAGCCGCGCCCGGTGTCGCATTTTATAGCATGTAACGAAAGAGATGAATCAGGTTACAGTTTAGCCACCACTATACCAGCGGTGTATGTGTGTATAAAATTAGGGCAAACAAAAGTTACGCTGCCGCATCTGCTGGTTCGAACCTGCGAGCCGCGCCCGGTGTCGCATTTCATAGTATGTAACGAAAGAGATGCATAACGTTACAGTTTAGCCACCACTATACCAGCGGTGTATGAGTATATAAAATTAGGGCAAACAAAAGTTACGCTGCCGCATCCGCTGGTTTGAACCTGCGAGCCGCGCCCGGTGTGGCATTTTATAGCATGTAACGAAAGAGATGAATCAGGTTACAGTTTAGCCACCACTATACCAGCGGTGTATGTGTGTATAAAATTAGGGCAAACAAAAGTTACGCTGCCGCATCCGCTGGTTCGAACCTGCGAGCCGAGCTCGGTGTCGCATTTCATAGTATGTAACGAAAGAGATGCATAACGTTACAGTTTAGCCACCACTATACCAGCGGTGTATGAGTATATAAAATTAGGGCAAACAAAAGTTACGCTGCCGCATCCGCTGGTTCGAACCTGCGAGCCGCGCCCGGTGTCGCATTTTATAGCATGTAACGAAAGAGATGAATCAGGTTACAGTTTAGCCACCACTATACCAGCGGTGTATGTGTGTATAAAATTAGGGCAAACAAAAGTTACGCTGCCGCATCCGCTGGTTCGAACCTGCGAGCCGCGCCCGGTGTCGCATTTCATAGTATGTAACGAAAGAGATGAATCAGGTTACAGTTTAGCCACCACTATACCAGCGGTGTATGTGTATATAAAATTAGGGCAAACAAAAGTTACGCTGCCGCATCCGCTGGTTCGAACCTGCGAGCCGCGCCCGGTGTCGCATTTCATAGTATGTAACGAAAGAGATGCATCACGTTACAGTTTAGCCACCACTATACCAGCGGTGTATGTGTGTATAAAATTAGGGCAAACAAAAGTTACGCTGCCGCATCCGCTGGTTCGAACCTGCGAGCCGCGCCCGGTGTCGCATTTCATAGTATGTAACGAAAGAGATGCATAACGTTACAGTTTAGCCACCACTATACCAGCGGTGTATGTGTATATAAAATTAGGGCAAACAAAAGTTACGCTGCCGCATCCGCTGTTTCGAACCTGCGAGCCGCGCCCGGTGTCGCATTTCATAGTATGTAACGAAAGAGATGCATCACGTTACAGTTTAGCCACCACTATACCAGCGGTGTATGTGTGTATAAAATTAGGGCAAACAAAAGTTACGCTGCCGCATGCGCTGGTTCGAACCTGCGAGCCGCGCCCGGTGTCGCATTTCATAGTATGTAACGAAAGAGATGAATCAGGTTACAGTTTAGCCACCACTATACCAGCGGTGTATGTATGAATAAAATTAGGGCAAACAAAAGTTACGCTGCCGCATCCGCTGGTTCGAACCTGCGAGCAGCGGCTGGTGTCGCATTTTATAGTATGTAACGAAAGAGATGAATCAGGTTACAGTTTAGCCACCACTATACCAGCGGTGTATGTGTATATAAAATTAGGGCAAACAAAAGTTACGCTGCCGCATGCGCTGGTTCGAACCTGCGAGCCGCGCCCGGTGTCGCATTTCATAGTATGTAACGAAAGAGATGCATCACGTTACAGTTTAGCCACCACTATACCAGCGGTGTATGTGCGTATAAAATTAGGGCAAACAAAAGTTACGCTGCCGCATGCGCTGGTTCGAACCTGCGAGCCGCGCCCGGTGTCGCATTTCATAGTATGTAACGAAAGAGATGCATCACGTTACAGTTTAGCCACCACTATACCAGCGGTGTATGTGCGTATAAAATTAGGGCAAACAAAAGTTACGCTGCCGCATCTGCTGGTTCGAACCTGCGAGCCGCGCCCGGTGTCGCATTTTATAGTATGTAACGAAAGAGATGAATCAGGTTACAGTTTAGCCACCACTATACCAGCGGTGTATGTGTATATAAAATTAGGGCAAACAAAAGTTACGCTGCCGCATCCGCTGGTTCGAACTTGCGAGTCGCGCCCGGTGTCGCATTTCATAGTATGTAACGAAAGACATGCATCACGTTACAGTTAAGCCACCACTATACCAGCGGTGTATGTGTATATAAAATTAGGGCAAACAAAAGTTACGCTGCCGCATCCGCTGTTTCGAACCTGCGAGCCGCGCCCGGTGTCGCATTTCATAGTATGTAACGAAAGAGATGCATCACGTTACAGTTTAGCCACCACTATACCAGCGGTGTATGTGTGTATAAAATTAGGGCAAACAAAAGTTACGCTGCCGCATGCGCTGGTTCGAACCTGCGAGCCGCGCCCGGTGTCGCATTTCATAGTATGTAACGAAAGAGATGAATCAGGTTACAGTTTAGCCACCACTATACAAGCGGTGTATGTATGAATAAAATTAGGGCAAACAAAAGTTACGCTGCCGCATCCGCTGGTTCGAACCTGCGAGCAGCGGCTGGTGTCGCATTTCATAGTATGTAACGAAAGAGATGCATAACGTTACAGTTTAGCCACCACTATACCAGCGGTGTATGTGTGTATAAAATT
Source organism: Dermacentor variabilis (assembly GCF_050947875.1). Classification (NCBI taxonomy): domain Eukaryota; kingdom Metazoa; phylum Arthropoda; class Arachnida; order Ixodida; family Ixodidae; genus Dermacentor; species Dermacentor variabilis. Next base: position 391,958 of record NW_027460544.1, on the reverse strand, counting down.
AGGGCAAACAAAAGTTACGCTGCCGCATCCGCTGTTTCGAACCTGCGAGCCGCGCCCGGTGTCGCATTTCATAGTATGTAACGAAAGAGATGCATCACGTTACAGTTTAGCCACCACTATACCAGCGGTGTATGTGCGTATAAAATTAGGGCAAACAAAAGTTACGCTGCCGCATCTGCTGGTTCGAACCTGCGAGCCGCGCCCGGTGTCGCATTTTATAGTATGTAACGAAAGAGATGAATCAGGTTACAGTTTAGCCACCACTATACCAGCGGTGTATGTGTATATAAAATTAGGGCAAACAAAAGTTACGCTGCCGCATCCGCTGGTTCGAACCTGCGAGCCGCGCCCGGTGTCGCATTTCATAGTATGTAACGAAAGACATGCATCACGTTACAGTTAAGCCACCACTATACCAGCGGTGTATGTGTATATAAAATTAGGGCAAACAAAAGTTACGCTGCCGCATCCGCTGTTTCGAACCTGCGAGCCGCGCCCGGTGTCGCATTTCATAGTATGTAACGAAAGAGATGCATAACGTTACAGTTTAGCCACCACTATACCAGCGGTGTATGTGTATATAAAATTAGGGCAAACAAAAGTTACGCTGCCGCATCCGCTGGTTCGAACCTGCGAGCCGCGCCCGGTGTCGCATTTCATAGTATGTAACGAAAGAGATGCATAACGTTACAGTTTAGCCACCACAATACCAGCGGTGTATGTGTGTATAAATTTAGGGCAATCAAAAGTTACGCTGCCGCATCCGCTGTTTCGAACCTGCGAGCCGCGCCCGGTGTCGCATTTCATAGTATGTAACGAAAGAGATGCATAAGGTTACAGTTTAGCCACCACTATACCAGCGGTGTATGTGTGTATAAATTTAGGGCAATCAAAAGTTACGCTGCCGCATCCGCTGGTTCGAACCTGCGAGCCGCGCCCGGTGTCGCATTTCATAGTATGTAACGAAAGAGATGCATAACGTTACAGTTTAGCCACCACTATACCAGCGGTGTATGTGTGTATAAAATTAGGGCAAACAAAAGTTACGCTGCCGCATCCGCTGGTTCGAACCTGCGAGCCGCGCCCGGTGTCGCATTTTATAGCATGTAACGAAAGAGATAAATCAGCTTACCGTTTAGCCACCACTATACCAGCGGTGTATGAGTATATAAAATTAGGGCAAACAAAAGTTACGCTGCCGCATCCGCTGGTTCGAACCTGCGAGCCGCGCCCGGTGTCGCATTTTATAGCATGTAACGAAAGAGATGAATCAGGTTACAGTTTAGCCACCACTATACCAGCGGTGTATGTGTGTATAAAATTAGGGCAAACAAAAGTTACGTTGCCGCATCCGCTGGTTCGAACCTGCGAGCCGCGCCCGGTGTCGCATTTTATAGCATGTAACGAAAGAGATGAATCAGGTTACAGTTTAGCCACCACTATACCAGCGGTGTATGTGTGTATAAAATTAGGGCAAACAAAAGTTACGCTGCCGCATCCGCTGGTTCGAACCTGCGAGCCGCGCCCGGTGTCGCATTTTATAGCATGTAACGAAAGAGATGAATCAGGTTACAGTTTAGCCACCACTATACCAGCGGTGTATGTATGAATAAAATTAGGGCAAACAAAAGTTACGCTGCCGCATCCGCTGTTTCGAACCTGCGAGCCGCGCCCGGTGTCGCATTTCATAGTATGTAACGAAAGAGATGCATAACGTTACAGTTTAGCCACCACTATACCAGCGGTGTATGTGTGTATAAAATTAGGGCAAACAAAAGTTACGCTGCCGCATCTGCTGGTTCGAACCTGCGAGCCGCGCCCGGTGTCGCATTTTATAGTATGTAACGAAAGAGATGAATCAGGTTACAGTTTAGCCACCACTATACCAGCGGTGTATGTTTGTATAAAATTAGGGCAAACAAAAGTTACGCTGCCGCATCCGCTGGTTCGAACCTGCGAGCCGCGCCCGGTGTCGCATTTCATAGTATGTAACGAAAGAGATGAATCAGGTTACAGTTTAGCCACCACTATACCAGCGGTGTATGTGTGTATAAAATTAGGGCAAACAAAAGTTACGCTGCCGCATCTGCTGGTTCGAACCTGCGAGCCGCGCCCGGTGTCGCATTTCATAGTATGTAACGAAAGAGATGCATAACGTTACAGTTTAGCCACCACTATACCAGCGGTGTATGTGTGTATAAATTTAGGGCAAACAAAAGTTACGCTGCCGCATCCGCTGGTTCGAGCCTGCGAGCCGCGCCCGGTGTCGCATTTCATAGTATGTAACGAAAGAGATGAATCAGGTTACAGTTTAGCCACGGCTATACCAGCGGTGTATGTGTGTTTAAAATTAGGGCAAACAAAAGTTACGCTGCCGCATCCGCTGGTTCGAACCTGCGAGCCGCGCCCGGTGTCGCATTTCATAGTATGTAACGAAAGAGATGAATCAGGTTACAGTTTAGCCACGGCTATACCAGCGGTGTATGTGTGTTTAAAATTAGGGCAAACAAAAGTTACGCTGCCGCATCCGCTGGTTCGAACCTGCGAGTCGCGCCCGGTGTCGCATTTTATAGTATGTAACGAAAGAGATGAATTAGGTTACAGTTTAGCCACCACTATACCAGCGGTGTATGTGTGTATAAAATTAGGGCAAACAAAAGTTACGCTGCCGCATCCGCTGGTTCGAACCTGCGAGCAGCGGCTGGTGTCGCATTTTATAGTACGTAACGAAAGAGATGAATCAGGTTACAGTTTAGCCACCACTATACCAGCGGTGTATGTGTGTATAAAATTAGGGCAAACAAAAGTTACGCTGCCGCATCTGCTGGTTTGAACCTGCGAGCCGCGCCCGGTGTCGCATTTTATAGTACGTAACGAAAGAGATGAATCAGGTTACAGTTTAGCCACCACTATACCAGCGGTGTATGTGTATATAAAATTAGGGCAAACAAAAGTTACGCTGCCGCATCCGCTGGTTCGAACTTGCGAGTCGCGCCCGGTGTCGCATTTCATAGTATGTAACGAAAGAGATGAATCAGGTTACAGTTTAGCCACCACTATACCAGCGGTGTATGCGTGTATAAAATTAGGGCAAACAAAAGTTACGCTGCCGCATCCGCTGTTTCGAACCTGCGAGCCGCGCCCGGTGTCGCATTTCATAGTACGTAACGAAAGAGATGAATCAGGTTACAGTTTAGGCACCACTATACCAGCGGTGTATGTGTGTATAAAATTAGGGCAAACAAAAGGTACGCTGCCGCATCCGCTGTTTCGAACCTGCGAGCCGCGCCCGGTGTCGCATTTCATAGTATGTAACGAAAGAGATGCATAACGTTACAGTTTAGCCACCACTATACCAGCGGTGTATGTGTGTATAAAATTAGGGCAAACAAAAGTTACGCTGCCGCATCTGCTGGTTCGAACCTGCGAGCCGCGCCCGGTGTCGCATTTTATAGTATGTAACGAAAGAGATGAATCAGGTTACAGTTTAGCCACCACTATACCAGCGGTGTATGTGTGTATAAAATTAGGGCAAACAAAAGTTACGCTGCCGCATCCGCTGGTTCGAACCTGCGAGCCGCGCCCGGTGTCGCATTTCATAGTATGTAACGAAAGAGATGAATCAGGTTACAGTTTAGCCACCACTATACCAGCGGTGTATGTGTATATAAAATTAGGGCAAACAAAGTTACGCTGCCGCATCTGCTGGTTCGAACCTGCGAGCCGCGCCCGGTGTCGCATTTCATAGTATGTAACGAAAGAGATGCATAACGTTACAGTTTAGCCACCACTATACCAGCGGTGTATGTGTGTATAAAATTTGGGCAAACAAAAGTTACGCTGCCGCATCCGCTGGTTCGAACCTGCGAGTCGCGCCCGGTGTCGCATTTTATAGTATGTAACGAAAGAGATGAATTAGGTTACAGTTTAGCCACCACTATACCAGCGGTGTATGTGTGTATAAAATTAGGGCAAACAAAAGTTACGCTGCCGCATCCGCTGGTTCGAACCTGCGAGCAGCGGCTGGTGTCGCATTTTATAGTACGTAACGAAAGAGATGCATAACGTTACAGTTTAGCCACCACTATACCAGCGGTGTATGTGTGTATAAAATTAGGGCAAACAAAAGTTACGCTGCCGCATCCGCTGGTTCGAACCTGCGAGCCGCGCCCGGTGTCGCATTTCATAGTATGTAACGAAAGAGATGAATCAGGTTACAGTTTAGCCACCACTATACCAGCGGTGTATGTGTGTATAAAATTAGGGCAAACAAAAGTTACGCTGCCGCATCCGCTGGTTCGAACCTGCGAGCAGCGGCTGGTGTCGCATTTTATAGTACGTAACGAAAGAGATGAATCAGGTTACAGTTTAGCCACCACTATACCAGCGGTGTATGTGTGTATAAAATTAGGGCAAACAAAAGTTACGCTGCCGCATCTGCTGGTTTGAACCTGCGAGCCGCGCCCGGTGTCGCATTTTATAGTACGTAACGAAAGAGATGAATCAGGTTACAGTTTAGCCACCACTATACCAGCGGTGTATGTGTATATAAAATTAGGGCAAACAAAAGTTACGCTGCCGCATCCGCTGGTTCGAACTTGCGAGTCGCGCCCGGTGTCGCATTTCATAGTATGTAACGAAAGAGATGAATCAGGTTACAGTTTAGCCACCACTATACCAGCGGTGTATGCGTGTATAAAATTAGGGCAAACAAAAGTTACGCTGCCGCATCCGCTGTTTCGAACCTGCGAGCCGCGCCCGGTGTCGCATTTCATAGTACGTAACGAAAGAGATGAATCAGGTTACAGTTTAGCCACCACTATACCAGCGGTGTATGTGTGTATAAAATTAGGGCAAACAAAAGTTACGCTGCCGCATCCGCTGTTTCGAACCTGCGAGCCGCGCCCGGTGTCGCATTTCATAGTATGTAACGAAAGAGATGCATAACGTTACAGTTTAGCCACCACTATACCAGCGGTGTATGTGTGTATAAAATTAGGGCAAACAAAAGTTACGCTGCCGCATCTGCTGGTTCGAACCTGCGAGCCGCGCCCGGTGTCGCATTTTATAGTATGTAACGAAAGAGATGAATCAGGTTACAGTTTAGCCACCACTATACCAGCGGTGTATGTGTGTATAAAATTAGGGCAAACAAAAGTTACGCTGCCGCATCCGCTGGTTCGAACCTGCGAGCCGCGCCCGGTGTCGCATTTCATAGTATGTAACGAAAGAGATGAATCAGGTTACAGTTTAGCCACCACTATACCAGCGGTGTATGTGTATATAAAATTAGGGCAAACAAAGTTACGCTGCCGCATCTGCTGGTTCGAACCTGCGAGCCGCGCCCGGTGTCGCATTTCATAGTATGTAACGAAAGAGATGCATAACGTTACAGTTTAGCCACCACTATACCAGCGGTGTATGTGTGTATAAAATTAGGGCAAACAAAAGTTACGCTGCCGCATCCGCTGGTTCGAACCTGCGAGTCGCGCCCGGTGTCGCATTTTATAGTATGTAACGAAAGAGATGAATTAGGTTACAGTTTAGCCACCACTATACCAGCGGTGTATGTGTGTATAAAATTAGGGCAAACAAAAGTTACGCTGCCGCATCCGCTGGTTCGAACCTGCGAGCAGCGGCTGGTGTCGCATTTTATAGTACGTAACGAAAGAGATGAATCAGGTTACAGTTCAGCCACCACTATACCAGCGGTGTATGTGTATATAAAATTAGGGCAAACAAAAGTTACGCTGCCGCATCCGCTGGTTCGAACCTGCGAGTCGCGCCCGGTGTCGCATTTTATAGTATGTAACGAAAGAGATGAATCAGGTTACAGTTTAGCCACCACTATACCAGCGGTGTATGTGTGTATAAAATTAGGGCAAACAAAAGTTACGCTGCCGCATCTGCTGGTTCGAACCTGCGAGCCGCGCCCGGTGTCGCATTTTATAGTACGTAACGAAAGAGATGAATCAGGTTACAGTTTAGCCACCACTATACCAGCGGTGTATGTGTATATAAAATTAGGGCAAACAAAAGTTACGCTGCCGCATCTGCTGGTTCGAACCTGCGAGCCGCGCCCGGTGTCGCATTTTATAGTATGTAACGAAAGAGATGAATCAGGTTACAGTTTAGCCACCACTATACCAGCGGTGTATGTGTGTATAAAATTAGGGCAAACAAAAGTTACGCTGCCGCATCCGCTGGTTCGAACCTGCGAGCCGCGCCCGGTGTCGCATTTCATAGTATGTAACGAAAGAGATGAATCAGGTTACAGTTTAGCCACCACTATACCAGCGGTGTATGTGTATATAAAATTAGGGCAAACAAAGTTACGCTGCCGCATCTGCTGGTTCGAACCTGCGAGCCGCGCCCGGTGTCGCATTTCATAGTATGTAACGAAAGAGATGCATAACGTTACAGTTTAGCCACCACTATACCAGCGGTGTATGTGTGTATAAAATTAGGGCAAACAAAAGTTACGCTGCCGCATCCGCTGGTTCGAACCTGCGAGTCGCGCCCGGTGTCGCATTTTATAGTATGTAACGAAAGAGATGAATTAGGTTACAGTTTAGCCACCACTATACCAGCGGTGTATGTGTGTATAAAATTAGGGCAAACAAAAGTTACGCTGCCGCATCCGCTGGTTCGAACCTGCGAGTCGCGCCCGGTGTCGCATTTTATAGTATGTAACGAAAGAGATGAATTAGGTTACAGTTTAGCCACCACTATACCAGCGGTGTATGTGTGTATAAAATTAGGGCAAACAAAAGTTACGCTGCCGCATCCGCTGGTTCGAACCTGCGAGCCGCGCCCGGTGTCGCATTTCATAGTATGTAACGAAAGAGATGAATCAGGTTACAGTTTAGCCACCACTATACCAGCGGTGTATGTGTGTATAAAATTAGGGCAAACAAAAGTTACGCTGCCGCATCTGCTGGTTCGAACCTGCGAGCCGCGCCCGGTGTCGCATTTTATAGTACGTAACGAAAGAGATGAATCAGGTTACAGTTTAGCCACCACTATACCAGCGGTGTATGTGTATATAAAATTAGGGGAAACAAAAGTTACGCTGCCGCATCCGCTGGTTCGAACTTGCGAGTCGCGCCCGGTGTCGCATTTCATAGTATGTAACGAAAGAGATGAATCAGGTTACAGTTTAGCCACCACTATACCAGCGGTGTATGTGTGTATAAAATTAGGGCAAACAAAAGTTACGCTGCCGCATCCGCTGTTTCGAACCTGCGAGCCGCGCCCGGTGTCGCATTTCATAGTACGTAACGAAAGAGATGAATCAGGTTACAGTTTAGCCACCACTATACCAGCAGTGTATGTGTGTATAAAATTAGGGCAAACAAAAGTTACGCTGCCGCATCCGCTGTTTCGAACCTGCGAGCCGCGCCCGGTGTCGCATTTCATAGTATGTAACGAAAGAGATGCATAACGTTACAGTTTAGCCACCACTATACCAGCGGTGTATGTGTGTATAAAATTAGGGCAAACAAAAGTTACGCTGCCGCATCCGCTGGTTCGAACCTGCGAGCCGCGCCCGGTGTCGCATTTCATAGTATGTAACGAAAGAGATGAATCAGGTTACAGTTTAGCCACCACTATACCAGCGGTGTATGTGTATATAAAATTAGGGCAAACAAAAGTTACGCTGCCGCATCTGCTGGTTCGAACCTGCGAGCCGCGCCCGGTGTCGCATTTCATAGTATGTAACGAAAGAGATGCATAACGTTACAGTTTAGCCACCACTATACCAGCGGTGTATGTGTGTATAAAATTAGGGCAAACAAAAGTTACGCTGCCGCATCTGCTGGTTCGAACCTGCGAGCCGCGCCCGGTGTCGCATTTTATAGTATGTAACGAAAGAGATGAATCAGGTTACAGTTTAGCCACCACTATACCAGCGGTGTATGTGAGTATAAAATTAGGGCAAACAAAAGTTACGCTGCCGCATCCGCTGTTTCGAACCTGCGAGCCGCGCCCGGTGTCGCATTTCATAGTATGTAACGAAAGAGATGCATAACGTTACAGTTTAGCCACCACTATACCAGGGGTGTATGTGTGTATAAATTTAGGGCAAACAAAAGTTACGCTGCCGCATCCGCTGGTTCGAACCTGCGAGCCGCGCCCGGTGTCGCATTTCATAGTATGTAACGAAAGAGATGAATCAGGTTACAGTTTAGCCACCACTATACCAGCGGTGTATGTGTATATAAAATTAGGGCAAACAAAAGTTTCGCTGCCGCATCCGCTGGTTCGAACCTGCGAGCCGCGCCCGGTGTCGCATTTCATAGTATGTAACGAAAGAGATGCATAACGTTACAGTTTAGCCACCACTATACCAGCGGTGTATGTGTGTATAAAATTAGGGCAAACAAAAGTTACGCTGCCGCATCTGCTGGTTCGAACCTGCGAGTCGCGCCCGGTGTCGCATTTTATAGTATGTAACGAAAGAGATGAATTAGGTTACAGTTTAGCCACCACTATACCAGCGGTGTATGCGTGTATAAAATTAGGGCAAGCAAAAGTTACGCTGCCGCATCCGCTGTTTCGAACCTGCGAGCCGCGCCCGGTGTCGCATTTTATAGTATGTAACGAAAGAGATGAATTAGGTTACAGTTTAGCCACCACTATACCAGCGGTGTATGTGTGTATAAAATTAGGGCAAGCAAAAGTTACGCTGCCGCATCCGCTGGTTCGAACCTGCGAGCCGCGCCCGGTGTCGCATTTCATAGTATGTAACGAAAGAGATGAATCAGGTTACAGTTTAGCCACGGCTATACCAGCGGTGTATGTGTGTTTAAAATTACGGCAAACAAAAGTTACGCTGCCGCATCCGCTGTTTCGTACCTGCGAGCCGCGCCCGGTGTCGCATTTCATAGTATGTAACGAAAGAGATGCATGACGTTACAGTTTAGCCACCACTATACCAGCGGTGTATGTGTGTATAAAATTAGGGCAAACAAAAGTTACGCTGCCGCATCCGCTGGTTCGAACCTGCGAGCCGCGCCCGGTCTCGCATTTCATAGTATGTAACGAAAGAGATGCATAACGTTACAGTTTAGCCACCACAATACCAGCGGTGTATGTGTGTAGAAAATTAGGGCAAACAAAAGTTACGCTGCCGCATCCGCTGTTTCGAACCTGCGAGCCGCGCCCGGTGTCGCATTTCATAGTATGTAACGAAAGAGATGCATAACGTTACAGTTTAGCCACCACTATACCAGCGGTGTATGTGTGTATAAATTTAGGGCAATCAAAAGTTACGCTGCCGCATCCGCTGGTTCGAACCTGCGAGCCGCGCCCGGTCTCGCATTTCATAGTATGTAACGAAAGACATGCATAACGTTACAGTTTAGCCACCACAATACCAGCGGTGTATGTGTGTATAAAATTAGGGCAAACAAAAGTTACGCTGCCGCATCCGCTGGTTCGAACCTGCGAGCCGCGCCCGGTGTCGCATTTCATAGTATGTAACGAAAGAGATGCATAACGTTACAGTTTAGCCACCACTATACCAGCGGTGTATGTGTGTATAAAATTAGGGCAAACAAAAGTTACGCTGCCGCATCTGCTGGTTCGAACCTGCGAGTCGCGCCCGGTGTCGGATTTTATAGTATGTAACGAAAGAGATGAATTAGGTTACAGTTTAGCCACCACTATACCAGCGGTGTATGTGTGTATAAAATTAGGGCAAACAAAAGTTACGCTGCCGCATCCGCTGGTTCGAACCTGCGAGCAGCGGCTGGTGTCGCATTTCATAGTATGTAACGAAAGAGATGAATCAGGTTACAGTTTAGCCACCACTATACCAGCGGTGTATGTGTGTATAAAATTAGGGCAAACAAAAGTTACGCTGCCGCATCTGCTGGTTCGAACTTGCGAGTCGCGCCCGGTGTCGCATTTCATAGTATGTAACGAAAGAGATGAATCAGGTTACAGTTTAGCCACCACTATACCAGCGGTGTATGTGTGTATAAAATTAGGGCAAACAAAAGTTACGCTGCCGCATCCGCTGTTTCGAACCTGCGAGCCGCGCCCGGTGTCGCATTTCATAGTATGTAACGAAAGAGATGCATAACGTTACAGTTTAGCCACCACTATACCAGCGGTGTATGTGTGTATAAAATTAGGGCAAACAAAAGTTACGCTGCCGCATCCGCTGGTTCGAACCTGCGAGCCGCGCCCGGTGTCGCATTTCATAGTATGTAACGAAAGAGATGAATCAGGTTACAGTTTAGCCACCACTATACCAGCGGTGTATGTGTATATAAAATTAGGGCAAACAAAAGTTACGCTGCCGCATCTGCTGGTTCGAACCTGCGAGCCGCGCCCGGTGTCGCATTTCATAGTATGTAACGAAAGAGATGAATCAGGTTACAGTTTAGCCACCACTATACCAGCGGTGTATGTGTATATAAAATTAGGGCAAACAAAAGTTACGCTGCCGCATCCGCTGGTTCGAACCTGCGAGCCGCGCCCGGTCTCGCATTTCATAGTATGTAACGAAAGAGATGCATAACGTTACAGTTTAGCCACCACAATACCAGCGGTGTATGTGTGTAGAAAATTAGGGCAAACAAAAGTTACGCTGCCGCATCCGCTGTTTCGAACCTGCGAGCCGCGCCCGGTGTCGCATTTCATAGTATGTAACGAAAGAGATGCATAACGTTACAGTTTAGCCACCACTATACCAGCGGTGTATGTGTGTATAAATTTAGGGCAATCAAAAGTTACGCTGCCGCATCCGCTGGTTCGAACCTGCGAGCCGCGCCCGGTCTCGCATTTCATAGTATGTAACGAAAGAGATGCATAACGTTACAGTTTAGCCACCACTATACCAGCGGTGTATGTGTGTATAAATTTAGGGCAATCAAAAGTTACGCTGCCGCATCCGCTGGTTCGAACCTGCGAGCCGCGCCCGGTGTCGCATTTCATAGTATGTAACGAAAGAGATGCATAACGTTACAGTTTAGCCACCACTATACCAGCGGTGTATGTGTGTATAAAATTAGGGCAAACAAAAGTTACGCTGCCGCATCTGCTGGTTCGAACCTGCGAGTCGCGCCCGGTGTCGGATTTTATAGTATGTAACGAAAGAGATGCATAACGTTACAGTTTAGCCACCACTATACCAGCGGTGTATGTGTGTATAAAATTAGGGCAAACAAAAGTTACGCTGCCGCATCCGCTGGTTCGAACCTGCGAGCCGCGCCCGGTGTCGCATTTCATAGTATGTAACGAAAGAGATGAATCAGGTTACAGTTTAGCCACCACTATACCAGCGGTGTATGTGTGTATAAAATTAGGGCAAACAAAAGTTACGCTGCCGCATCTGCTGGTTCGAACCTGCGAGCCGCGCCCGGTGTCGCATTTTATAGTACGTAACGAAAGAGATGAATCAGGTTACAGTTTAGCCACCACTATACCAGCGGTGTATGTGTATATAAAATTAGGGCAAACAAAAGTTACGCTGCCGCATCCGCTGGTTCGAACTTGCGAGTCGCGCCCGGTGTCGCATTTCATAGTATGTAACGAAAGAGATGAATCAGGTTACAGTTTAGCCACCACTATACCAGCGGTGTATGTGTGTATAAAATTAGGGCAAACAAAAGTTACGCTGCCGCATCCGCTGTTTCGAACCTGCGAGCCGCGCCCGGTGTCGCATTTCATAGTATGTAACGAAAGAGATGAATCAGGTTACAGTTTAGCCACCACTATACCAGCGGTGTATGTGTATATAAAATTAGGGCAAACAAAAGTTACGCTGCCGCATCTGCTGGTTCGAACCTGCGAGCCGCGCCCGGTGTCGCATTTCATAGTATGTAACGAAAGAGATGCATAACGTTACAGTTTAGCCACCACTATACCAGCGGTGTATGTGTGTATAAAATTAGGGCAAACAAAAGTTACGCTGCCGCATCTGCTGGTTCGAACCTGCGAGCCGCGCCCGGTGTCGCATTTTATAGTATGTAACGAAAGAGATGAATCAGGTTACAGTTTAGCCACCACTATACCAGCGGTGTATGTGAGTATAAAATTAGGGCAAACAAAAGTTACGCTGCCGCATCCGCTGTTTCGAACCTGCGAGCCGCGCCCGGTGTCGCATTTCATAGTATGTAACGAAAGAGATGCATAACGTTACAGTTTAGCCACCACTATACCAGCGGTGTATGTGTGTATAAATTTAGGGCAAACAAAAGTTACGCTGCCGCATCCGCTGGTTCGAACCTGCGAGCCGCGCCCGGTGTCGCATTTCATAGTATGTAACGAAAGAGATGAATCAGGTTACAGTTTAGCCACCACTATACCAGCGGTGTATGTGTATATAAAATTAGGGCAAACAAAAGTTTCGCTGCCGCATCCGCTGGTTCGAACCTGCGAGCCGCGCCCGGTGTCGCATTTCATAGTATGTAACGAAAGAGATGCATAACGTTACAGTTTAGCCACCACTATACCAGCGGTGTATGTGTGTATAAAATTAGGGCAAACAAAAGTTACGCTGCCGCATCTGCTGGTTCGAACCTGCGAGTCGCGCCCGGTGTCGCATTTTATAGTATGTAACGAAAGAGATGAATTAGGTTACAGTTTAGCCACCACTATACCAGCGGTGTATGTGTGTATAAAATTAGGGCAAGCAAAAGTTACGCTGCCGCATCCGCTGTTTCGAACCTGCGAGCCGCGCCCGGTGTCGCATTTTATAGTATGTAACGAAAGAGATGAATTAGGTTACAGTTTAGCCACCACTATACCAGCGGTGTATGTGTGTATAAAATTAGGGCAAGCAAAAGTTACGCTGCCGCATCCGCTGGTTCGAACCTGCGAGCCGCGCCCGGTGTCGCATTTCATAGTATGTAACGAAAGAGATGAATCAGGTTACAGTTTAGCCACGGCTATACCAGCGGTGTATGTGTGTTTAAAATTAGGGCAAACAAAAGTTACGCTGCCGCATCCGCTGTTTCGTACCTGCGAGCCGCGCCCGGTGTCGCATTTCATAGTATGTAACGAAAGAGATGCATGACGTTACAGTTTAGCCACCACTATACCAGCGGTGTATGTGTGTATAAAATTAGGGCAAACAAAAGTTACGCTGCCGCATCCGCTGGTTCGAACCTGCGAGCCGCGCCCGGTCTCGCATTTCATAGTATGTAACGAAAGAGATGCATAACGTTACAGTTTAGCCACCACAATACCAGCGGTGTATGTGTGTAGAAAATTAGGGCAAACAAAAGTTACGCTGCCGCATCCGCTGTTTCGAACCTGCGAGCCGCGCCCGGTGTCGCATTTCATAGTATGTAACGAAAGAGATGCATAACGTTACAGTTTAGCCACCACTATACCAGCGGTGTATGTGTGTATAAATTTAGGGCAATCAAAAGTTACGCTGCCGCATCCGCTGGTTCGAACCTGCGAGCCGCGCCCGGTCTCGCATTTCATAGTATGTAACGAAAGACATGCATAACGTTACAGTTTAGCCACCACAATACCAGCGGTGTATGTGTGTATAAAATTAGGGCAAACAAAAGTTACGCTGCCGCATCCGCTGGTTCGAACCTGCGAGCCGCGCCCGGTGTCGCATTTCATAGTATGTAACGAAAGAGATGCATAACGTTACAGTTTAGCCACCACTATACCAGCGGTGTATGTGTGTATAAAATTAGGGCAAACAAAAGTTACGCTGCCGCATCTGCTGGTTCGAACCTGCGAGTCGCGCCCGGTGTCGGATTTTATAATATGTAACGAAAGAGATGAATTAGGTTACAGTTTAGCCACCACTATACCAGCGGTGTATGTGTGTATAAAATTAGGGCAAGCAAAAGTTACGCTGCCGCATCCGCTGGTTCGAACCTGCGAGCCGCGCCCGGTGTCGCATTTCATAGTATGTAACGAAAGAGATGAATCAGGTTACAGTTTAGCCACGGCTATACCAGCGGTGTATGTGTGTTTAAAATTAGGGCAAACAAAAGTTACGCTGCCGCATCCGCTGTTTCGTACCTGCGAGCCGCGCCCGGTGTCGCATTTCATAGTATGTAACGAAAGAGATGCATGACGTTACAGTTTAGCCACCACAATACCAGCGGTGTATGTGTGTAGAAAATTAGGGCAAACAAAAGTTACGCTGCCGCATCCGCTGTTTCGAACCTGCGAGCCGCGCCCGGTGTCGCATTTCATAGTATGTAACGAAAGAGATGAATCAGGTTACAGTTTAGCCACGGCTATACCAGCGGTGTATGTGTGTATAAAATTAGGGCAAACAAAAGTTACGCTGCCGCATCCGCTGGTTCGAACCTGCGAGCCGCGCCCGGTCTCGCATTTCATAGTATGTAACGAAAGAGATGCATAACGTTACAGTTTAGCCACCACAATACCAGCGGTGTATGTGTGTAGAAAATTAGGGCAAACAAAAGTTACGCTGCCGCATCCGCTGTTTCGAACCTGCGAGCCGCGCCCGGTGTCGCATTTCATAGTATGTAACGAAAGAGATGCATAACGTTACAGTTTAGCCACCACTATACCAGCGGTGTATGTGTGTATAAATTTAGGGCAATCAAAAGTTACGCTGCCGCATCCGCTGGTTCGAACCTGCGAGCCGCGCCCGGTCTCGCATTTCATAGTATGTAACGAAAGACATGCATAACGTTACAGTTTAGCCACCACAATACCAGCGGTGTATGTGTGTATAAAATTAGGGCAAACAAAAGTTACGCTGCAGCATCCGCTGGTTCGAACCTGCGAGCCGCGCCCGGTGTCGCATTTCATAGTATGTAACGAAAGAGATGCATAACGTTACAGTTTAGCCACCACTATACCAGCGGTGTATGTGTGTATAAAATTAGGCCAAACAAAAGTTACGCTGCCGCATCCGCTGGTTCGAACCTGCGAGCCGCGCCCGGTGTCGCATTTCATAGTATGTAACGAAAGAGATGCATAACGTTACAGTTTAGCCACCACTATACCAGCGGTGTATGTGTGTATAAAATTAGGGCAAACAAAAGTTACGCTGCCGCATCCGCTGTTTCGAACCTGCGAGCCGCGCCCGGTGTCGCATTTCATAGTATGTAACGAAAGAGATGCATAACGTTACAGTTTAGCCACCACTATACCAGCCGTGTATGTGTGTATAAATTTAGGGCAATCAAAAGTTACGCTGCCGCATCCGCTGGTTCGAACCTGCGAGCCGCGCCCGGTGTCGCATTTCATAGTATGTAACGAAAGAGATGCATAACGTTACAGTTTAGCCACCACTATACCAGCGGTGTATGTGTGTATAAATTTAGGGCAATCAAAAGTTACGCTGCCGCATCCGCTGGTTCGAACCTGCGAGCCGCGCCCGGTGTCGCATTTCATAGTATGTAACGAAAGAGATGCATAACGTTACAGTTTAGCCACCACTATACCAGCGGTGTATGTGTATATAAAATTAGGGCAAACAAAAGTTACGCTGCCGTATCCGCTGGTTCGAACCTGCGAGCCGCGCCCGGTGTCGCATTTCATAGTATGTAACGAAAGAGATGAATCAGGTTGCAGTTTAGCCACCACTGTACCAGCGGTGTATGTGTATATAAAATTAGGGCAAACAAAAGTTACGCTGCCGCATCCGCTGTTTCGAACCTGCGAGCCGCGCCCGGTGTCGCATTTCATAGTATGTAACGAAAGAGATGAATCAGGTTGCAGTTTAGCCACCACTGTACCAGCGGTGTATGTGTGTATAAAATTAGGGCAAACAAAAGTTACGCTGCCGTATCCGCTGGTTCGAACCTGCGAGCCGCGCCCGGTGTCGCATTTCATAGTATGTAACGAAAGAGATGCATAACGTTACAGTTTAGCCACCACTATACCAGCGGTGTATGTGTATATAAAATTAGGGCAAACAAAAGTTACGCTGCCGTATCCGCTGGTTCGAACCTGCGAGCCGCGCCCGGTGTCGCATTTCATAGTATGTAACGAAAGAGATGAATCAGGTTACAGTTTAGCCACCACTATACCAGCGGTGTATGTGTGTATAAAATTAGGGCAAACAAAAGTTACGCTGCCGCATCCGCTGTTTCGAACCTGCGAGCCGCGCCCGGTGTCGCATTTCATAGTATGTAACGAAAGAGATGCATAACGTTACAGTTTAGCCACCACTATACCAGCGGTGTATGTGTATATAAAATTAGGGCAAACAAAAGTTACGCTGCCGTATCCGCTGGTTCGAACCTGCGAGCCGCGCCCGGTGTCGCATTTCATAGTATGTAGCGAAAGAGATGAATCAGGTTGCAGTTTAGCCACCACTGTACCAGCGGTGTATGTGTATATAAAATTAGGGCAAACAAAAGTTACGCTGCCGCATCCGCTGTTTCGAACCTGCGAGCCGCGCCCGGTGTCGCATTTCATAGTATGTAACGAAAGAGATGCATAACGTTACAGTTTAGCCACCACTATACCAGCGGTGTATGTGTATATAAAATTAGGGCAAACAAAAGTTACGCTGCCGCATCCGCTGTTTCGAACCTGCGAGCCGCGCCCGGTGTCGCATTTCATAGTATGTAACGAAAGAGATGAATCAGGTTGCAGTTTAGCCACCACTGTACCAGCGGTGTATGTGTATATAAAATTAGGGCAAACAAAAGTTACGCTGCCGCATCCGCTGTTTCGAACCTGCGAGCCGCGCCCGGTGTCGCATTTCATAGTATGTAACGAAAGAGATGCATAACGTTACAGTTTAGCCACCACTATACCAGCGGTGTATGTGTATATAAAATTAGGGCAAACAAAAGTTACGCTGCCGCATCCGCTGTTTCGAACCTGCGAGCCGCGCCCGGTGTCGCATTTCATAGTATGTAACGAAAGAGATGCATAACGTTACAGTTTAGCCACCACTATACCAGCGGTGTATGTGTATATAAAATTAGGGCAAACAAAAGTTACGCTGCCGCATCCGCTGTTTCGAACCTGCGAGCCGCGCCCGGTGTCGCATTTTATAGCATGTAACGAAAGAGATGCATAACGTTACAGTTTAGCCACCACTATACCAGCGGTGTATGTGTATATAAAATTAGGGCAAACAAAAGTTACGCTGCCGTATCCGCTGGTTCGAACCTGCGAGCCGCGCCCGGTGTCGCATTTCATAGTATGTAACGAAAGAGATGAATCAGGTTGCAGTTTAGCCACCACTATACCAGCGGTGTATGTGTATATAAAATTAGGGCAAACAAAAGTTACGCTGCCGCATCCGCTGTTTCGAACCTGCGAGCCGCGCCCGGTGTCGCATTTCATAGTATGTAACGAAAGAGATGCATAACGTTACAGTTTAGCCACCACTATACCAGCGGTGTATGTGTATATAAAATTAGGGCAAACAAAAGTTACGCTGCCGCATCCGCTGTTTCGAACCTGCGAGCCGCGCCCGGTGTCGCATTTCATAGTATGTAACGAAAGAGATGCATAACGTTACAGTTTAGCCACCACTATACCAGCGGTGTATGTGTATATAAAATTAGGGCAAACAAAAGTTACGCTGCCGCATCCGCTGTTTCGAACCTGCGAGCCGCGCCCGGTGTCGCATTTCATAGTATGTAACGAAAGAGATGAATCAGGTTGCAGTTTAGCCACCACTGTACCAGCGGTGTATGTGTATATAAAATTAGGGCAAACAAAAGTTACGCTGCCGCATCCGCTGTTTCGAACCTGCGAGCCGCGCCCGGTGTCGCATTTCATAGTATGTAACGAAAGAGATGCATAACGTTACAGTTTAGCCACCACTATACCAGCGGTGTATGTGTATATAAAATTAGGGCAAACAAAAGTTACGCTGCCGCATCCGCTGTTTCGAACCTGCGAGCCGCGCCCGGTGTCGCATTTCATAGTATGTAACGAAAGAGATGCATAACGTTACAGTTTAGCCACCACTATACCAGCGGTGTATGTGTATATAAAATTAGGGCAAACAAAAGTTACGCTGCCGCATCCGCTGTTTCGAACCTGCGAGCCGCGCCCGGTGTCGCATTTCATAGTATGTAACGAAAGAGATGCATAACGTTACAGTTTAGCCACCACTATACCAGCGGTGTATGTGTATATAAAATTAGGGCAAACAAAAGTTACGCTGCCGTATCCGCTGGTTCGAACCTGCGAGCCGCGCCCGGTGTCGCATTTCATAGTATGTAACGAAAGAGATGAATCAGGTTGCGGTTTAGCCACCACTGTACCAGCGGTGTATGTGTATATAAAATTAGGGCAAACAAAAGTTACGCTGCCGCATCCGCTGTTTCGAACCTGCGAGCCGCGCCCGGTGTCGCATTTCATAGTATGTAACGAAAGAGATGCATAACGTTACAGTTTAGCCACCACTATACCAGCGGTGTATGTGTATATAAAATTAGGGCAAACAAAAGTTACGCTGCCGCATCCGCTGTTTCGAACCTGCGAGCCGCGCCCGGTGTCGCATTTCATAGTATGTAACGAAAGAGATGAATCAGGTTGCAGTTTAGCCACCACTGTACCAGCGGTGTATGTGTGTATAAAATTAGGGCAAACAAAAGTTACGCTGCCGTATCCGCTGGTTCGAACCTGCGAGCCGCGCCCGGTGTCGCATTTCATAGTATGTAACGAAAGAGATGCATAACGTTACAGTTTAGCCACCACTATACCAGCGGTGTATGTGTATATAAAATTAGGGCAAACAAAAGTTACGCTGCCGTATCCGCTGGTTCGAACCTGCGAGCCGCGCCCGGTGTCGCATTTCATAGTATGTAACGAAAGAGATGAATCAGGTTGCAGTTTAGCCACCACTGTACCAGCGGTGTATGTGTATATAAAATTAGGGCAAACAAAAGTTACGCTGCCGCATCCGCTGTTTCGAACCTGCGAGCCGCGCCCGGTGTCGCATTTCATAGTATGTAACGAAAGAGATGCATAACGTTACAGTTTAGCCACCACTATACCAGCGGTGTATGTGTATATAAAATTAGGGCAAACAAAAGTTACGCTGCCGCATCCGCTGTTTCGAACCTGCGAGCCGCGCCCGGTGTCGCATTTCATAGTATGTAACGAAAGAGATGAATCAGGTTGCAGTTTAGCCACCACTGTACCAGCGGTGTATGTGTGTATAAAATTAGGGCAAACAAAAGTTACGCTGCCGTATCCGCTGGTTCGAACCTGCGAGCCGCGCCCGGTGTCGCATTTCATAGTATGTAACGAAAGAGATGCATAACGTTACAGTTTAGCCACCACTATACCAGCGGTGTATGTGTATATAAAATTAGGGCAAACAAAAGTTACGCTGCCGTATCCGCTGGTTCGAACCTGCGAGCCGTGCCCGGTGTCGCATTTCATAGTATGTAACGAAAGAGATGAATCAGGTTGCAGTTTAGCCACCACTGTACCAGCGGTGTATGTGTATATAAAATTAGGGCAAACAAAAGTTACGCTGCCGCATCCGCTGTTTCGAACCTGCGAGCCGCGCCCGGTGTCGCATTTCATAGTATGTAACGAAAGAGATGAATCAGGTTGCAGTTTAGCCACCACTGTACCAGCGGTGTATGTGTGTATAAAATTAGGGCAAACAAAAGTTACGCTGCCGTATCCGCTGGTTCGAACCTGCGAGCCGCGCCCGGTGTCGCATTTCATAGTATGTAACGAAAGAGATGCATAACGTTACAGTTTAGCCACCACTATACCAGCGGTGTATGTGTATATAAAATTAGGGCAAACAAAAGTTACGCTGCCGCATCCGCTGTTTCGAACCTGCGAGCCGCGCCCGGTGTCGCATTTCATAGTATGTAACGAAAGAGATGCATAACGTTACAGTTTAGCCACCACTATACCAGCGGTGTATGTGTGTATAAAATTAGGGCAAACAAAAGTTACGCTGCCGCATCTGCTGGTTCGAACCTGCGAGCCGCGCCCGGTGTCGCATTTTATAGTATGTAACGAAAGAGATGAATCAGGTTACAGTTTAGCCACCACTATACCAGCGGTGTATGTGTGTATAAAATTAGGGCAAACAAAAGTTACGCTGCCGCATCCGCTGGTTCGAACCTGCGAGCCGCGCCCGGTGTCGCATTTCATAGTATGTAACGAAAGAGATGAATCAGGTTACAGTTTAGCCACCAGTATACCAGCGGTGTATGTGTGTATAAAATTAGGGCAAACAAAAGTTACGCTGCCGCATCTGCTGGTTCGAACCTGCAAGCCGCGCCCGGTGTCGCATTTCATAGTATGTAACGAAAGAGATGCATAACGTTACAGTTTAGCCACCACTATACCAGCGGTGTATGTGTGTATAAAATTAGGGCAAACAAAAGTTACGCTGCCGCATCTGCTGGTTCGAACCTGCGAGCCGCGCCCGGTGTCGCATTTTATAGTATGTAACGAAAGAGATGAATCAGGTTACAGTTTAGCCACCACTATACCAGCGGTGTATGTGTGTATAAAATTAGGGCAAACAAAAGTTACGCTGCCGCATCCGCTGTTTCGAACCTGCGAGCCGCGCCCGGTGTCGCATTTCATAGTATGTAACGAAAGAGATGCATAACGTTACAGTTTAGCCACCACTATACAAGCGGTGTATGTGTGTATAAAATTAGGGCAAACAAAAGTTACGCTGCCGCATCCGCTGGTTCGAACCTGCGAGCCGCGCCCGGTGTCGCATTTCATAGTATGTAACGAAAGAGATGAATCAGGTTACAGTTTAGCCACCACTATACCAGCGGTGTATGTGTATATAAAATTAGGGCAAACAAAAGTTTCGCTGCCGCATCCGCTGGTTCGAACCTGCGAGTCGCGCCCGGTGTCGCATTTTATAGTATGTAACGAAAGAGATGAATTAGGTTACACTTTAGCCACCACTATACCAGCGGTGTATGTGTGTATAAAATTAGGGCAAACAAAAGTTACGCTGCCGCATCCGCTGTTTCGAACCTGCGAGCCGCGCCCGGTGTCGCATTTCATAGTATGTAACGAAAGAGATGCATAACGTTACAGTTTAGCCACCACTATACCAGCGGTGTATGTGTGTATAAATTTAGGGCAAACAAAAGTTACGCTGCCGCATCCGCTGGTTCGAACCTGCGAGCCGCGCCCGGTGTCGCATTTCATAGTATGTAACGAAAGGGATGAATCAGGTTACAGTTTAGCCACGGCTATACCAGCGGTGTATGTGTGTTTAAAATTAGGGCAAACAAAAGTTACGCTGCCGCATCCGCTGTTTCGAACCTGCGAGCCGCGCCCGGTGTCGCATTTCATAGTATGTAACGAAAGAGATGCATGACGTTACAGTTTAGCCACCACTATACCAGCGGTGTATGTGTGTATAAAATTAGGGCAAACAAAAGTTACGCTGCCGCATCCGCTGGTTCGAACCTGCGAGCCGCGCCCGGTGTCGCATTTCATAGTATGTAACGAAAGGGATGAATCAGGTTACAGTTTAGCCACGGCTATACCAGCGGTGTATGTGTGTTTAAAATTAGGGCAAACAAAAGTTACGCTGCCGCATCCGCTGGTTCGAACCTGCGAGCCGCGCCCGGTGTCGCATTTCATAGTATGTAACGAAAGGGATGAATCAGGTTACAGTTTAGCCACGGCTATACCAGCGGTGTATGTGTGTATAAAATTAGGGCAAACAAAAGTTACGCTGCCGCATCCGCTGGTTCGAACCTGCGAGCCGCGCCCGGTCTCGCATTTCATAGTATGTAACGAAAGAGATGCATAACGTTACAGTTTAGCCACCACAATACCAGCGGTGTATGTGTGTATAAAATTAGGGCAAACAAAAGTTACGCTGCCGCATCCGCTGTTTCGAACCTGCGAGCCGCGCCCGGTGTCGCATTTCATAGTATGTAACGAAAGAGATGCATAACGTTACAGTTTAGCCACCACTATACCAGCGGTGTATGTGTGTATAAATTTAGGGCAATCAAAAGTTACGCTGCCGCATCCGCTGGTTCGAACCTGCGAGCCGCGCCCGGTCTCGCATTTCATAGTATGTAACGAAAGAGATGCATAACGTTACAGTTTAGCCACCACAATACCAGCGGTGTATGTGTGTATAAAATTAGGGCAAACAAAAGTTACGCTGCCGCATCCGCTGGTTCGAACCTGCGAGCCGCGCCCGGTGTCGCATTTCATAGTATGTAACGAAAGAGATGCATAACCTTACAGTTTAGCCACCACTATACCAGCGGTGTATGTGTGTATAAAATTAGGCCAAACAAAAGTTACGCTGCCGCATCCGCTGGTTCGAACCTGCGAGCCGCGCCCGGTGTCGCATTTCATAGTATGTAACGAAAGAGATGCATAACGTTACAGTTTAGCCACCACTATACCAGCGGTGTATGTGTGTATAAAATTAGGGCAAACAAAAGTTACGCTGCCGCATCCGCTGTTTCGAACCTGCGAGCCGCACCCGGTGTCGCATTTCATAGTATGTAACGAAAGAGATGCATAACGTTACAGTTTAGCCACCACTATACCAGCGGTGTATGTGTGTATAAATTTAGGGCAATCAAAAGTTACGCTGCCGCATCCGCTGGTTCGAACCTGCGAGCCGCGCCCGGTGTCGCCTTGCATAGTATGGAACGAAAGAGATGCATAACGTTACAGTTTAGCCACCACTATACCAGCGGTGTATGTGTGTATAAATTTAGGGCAATCAAAAGTTACGCTGCCGCATCCGCTGGTTCGAACCTGCGAGCCGCGCCCGGTGTCGCATTTCATAGTATGTAACGAAAGAGATGCATAACGTTACAGTTTAGCCACCACTATACCAGCGGTGTATGTGTGTATAAATTTAGGGCAATCAAAAGTTACGCTGCCGCATCCGCTGGTTCGAACCTGCGAGCCGCGCCCGGTGTCGCCTTGCATAGTATGTAACGAAAGAGATGCATAACGTTACAGTTTAGCCACCACTATACCAGCGGTGTATGTGTGTATAAATTTAGGGCAATCAAAAGTTACGCTGCCGTATCCGCTGGTTCGAACCTGCGAGCCGCGCCCGGTGTCGCATTTCATAGTATGTAACGAAAGAGATGAATCAGGTTGCAGTTTAGCCACCACTGTACCAGCGGTGTATGTGTATATAAAATTAGGGCAAACAAAAGTTACGCTGCCGCATCCGCTGTTTCGAACCTGCGAGCCGCGCCCGGTGTCGCATTTCATAGTATGTAACGAAAGAGATGCATAATGTTACAGTTTAGCCACCACTATACCAGCGGTGTATGTGTGTATAAAATTAGGGCAAACAAAAGATACGCTGCCGCATCCGCTGGTTCGAACCTGCGAGCTGCGCCCGGTGTCGCATTTCATAGTATGTAACGAAAGAGATGCATAACGTTACAGTTTAGCCACCACTATACCAGCGGTGTATGTGTGTATAAAATTAGGGCAAACAAAAGTTACGCTGCCGCATCCGCTGTTTCGAACCTGCGAGCCGCGCCCGGTGTCGCATTTCATAGTATGTAACGAAAGAGATGAATCAGGTTGCAGTTTAGCCACCACTGTACCAGCGGTGTATGTGTATATAAAATTAGGGCAAACAAAAGTTACGCTGCCGCATCCGCTGTTTCCAACCTGCGAGCCGCGCCCGGTGTCGCATTTCATAGTATGTAACGAAAGAGATGAATCAGGTTACAGTTTAGCCACCACTATACCAGCGGTGTATGTGTATATAAAATTAGGGCAAACAAAAGTTACGCTGCCGCATCCGCTGTTTCGAACCTGCGAGCCGCGCCCGGTGTCGCATTTCATAGTATGTAACGAAAGAGATGCATAACGTTACAGTTTAGCCACCACTATACCAGCGGTGTATGTGTATATAAAATTAGGGCAAACAAAAGTTACGCTGCCGCATCCGCTGTTTCGAACCTGCGAGCCGCGCCCGGTGTCGCATTTCATAGTATGTAACGAAAGAGATGCATAACGTTACAGTTTAGCCACCACTATACCAGCGGTGTATGTGTGTATAAAATTAGGGCAAACAAAAGTTACGCTGCCGCATCTGCTGGTTCGAACCTGCGAGCCGCGCCCGGTGTCGCATTTCATAGTATGTAACGAAAGAGATGAATCAGGTTACAGTTTAGCCACGGCTATACCAGCGGTGTATGTGTGTATAAATTTAGGGCAATCAAAAGTTACGCTGCCGCATCTGCTGGTTCGAACCTGCGAGCCGCGCCCGGTGTCGCATTTCATAGTATGTAACGAAAGAGATGAATCAGGTTACAGTTTAGCCACCACTATACCAGCGGTGTATGTGTGTTTAAAATTAGGGCAAACAAAAGTTACGCTGCCGCATCCGCTGTTTCGAACCTGCGAGCCGCGCCCGGTGTCGCATTTCATAGTATGTAACGAAGGAGATGCATAACGTTACAGTTTAGCCACCACTATACCAGCGGTGTATGTGTATATAAAATTAGGGCAAACAAAAGTTACGCTGCCGCATCCGCTGTTTCGAACCTGCGAGCCGCGCCCGGTGTCGCATTTCATAGTATGTAACGAAAGAGATGCATAACGTTACAGTTTAGCCACCACTATACCAGCGGTGTATGTGTGTATAAAATTAGGGCAAACAAAAGTTACGCTGCCGCATCCGCTGGTTCGAACCTGCGAGCCGCGCCCGGTGTCGCATTTCATAGTATGTAACGAAAGAGATGAATCAGGTTACAGTTTAGCCACCACTATACCAGCGGTGTATGTGTGTATAAAATTAGGGCAAACAAAAGTTACGCTGCCGCATCCGCTGTTTCGAACCTGCGAGCCGCGCCCGGTGTCGCATTTCATAGTATGTAACGAAAGAGATGCATAATGTTACAGTTTAGCCACCACTATACCAGCGGTGTATGTGTGTATAAAATTAGGGCAAACAAAAGATACGCTGCCGCATCCGCTGGTTCGAACCTGCGAGCTGCGCCCGGTGTCGCATTTCATAGTATGTAACGAAAGAGATGCATAACGTTACAGTTTAGCCACCACTATACCAGCGGTGTATGTGTGTATAAAATTAGGGCAAACAAAAGTTACGCTGCCGCATCCGCTGTTTCGAACCTGCGAGCCGCGCCCGGTGTCGCATTTCATAGTATGTAACGAAAGAGATGCATAACGTTACAGTTTAGCCACCACTATACCAGCGGTGTATGTGTATATAAAATTAGGGCAACAAAAGTTACGCTGCCGCATCCGCTGGTTCGAACCTGCGAGCCGCGCCCGGTGTCGCATTTCATAGTATGTAACTAAAGAGATGAATCAGGTTACAGTTTAGCCACCACTATACCAGCGGTGTATGTGTGTATAAAATTAGGGCAAACAAAAGTTACGCTGCCGCATCCGCTGTTTCGAACCTGCGAGCCGCGCCCGGTGTCGCATTTCATAGTATGTAACGAAAGAGATGCATAACGTTACAGTTTAGCCACCACTATACCAGCGGTGTATGTGTATATAAAATTAGGGCAAACAAAAGTTACGCTGCCGCATCCGCTGTTTCGAACCTGCGAGCCGCGCCCGGTGTCGCATTTCATAGTATGTAACGAAAGAGATGCATAACGTTACAGTTTAGCCACCACTATACCAGCGGTGTATGTGTGTATAAAATTAGGGCAAACAAAAGTTACGCTGCCGCATCTGCTGGTTCGAACCTGCGAGCCGCGCCCGGTGTCGCATTTCATAGTATGTAACGAAAGAGATGAATCAGGTTACAGTTTAGCCACGGCTATACCAGCGGTGTATGTGTGTATAAATTTAGGGCAATCAAAAGTTACGCTGCCGCATCTGCTGGTTCGAACCTGCGAGCCGCGCCCGGTGTCGCATTTCATAGTATGTAACGAAAGAGATGAATCAGGTTACAGTTTAGCCACGGCTATACCAGCGGTGTATGTGTGTATAAAATTAGGGCAAACAAAAGTTACGCTGCCGCATCTGCTGGTTCGAACCTGCGAGCCGCGCCCGGTGTCGCATTTCATAGTATGTAACGAAAGAGATGAATCAGGTTACAGTTTAGCCACGGCTATACCAGCGGTGTATGCGTATATAAAATTAGGGCAAACAAAAGTTACGCTGCCGCATCCGCTGTTTCGAACCTGCGAGCCGCGCCCGGTGTCGCATTTCATAGTATGTAACGAAAGAGATGCATAACGTTACAGTTTAGCCACCACTATACCAGCGGTGTATGTGTGTATAAAATTAGGGCAAACAAAAGTTACGCTGCCGCATCTGCTGGTTCGAACCTGCGAGCCGCGCCTGGTGTCGCATTTCATAGTATGTAACGAAAGAGGTGAATCAGGTTACAGTTTAGCCACGGCTATACCAGCGGTGTATGTGTGTTTAAAATTAGGGCAAACAAAAGTTACGCTGCCGCATCCGCTGTTTCGAACCTGCGAGCCGCGCCCGGTGTCGCATTTCATAGTATGTAACGAAAGAGATGCATAACGTTACAGTTTAGCCACCACTATACCAGCGGTGTATGTGTGTATAAATTTAGGGCAATCAAAAGTTACGCTGCCGCATCCGCTTGTTCGAACCTGCGAGCCGCGCCCGGTGTCGCATTTCATAGTATGTAACGAAAGAGATGCATAACGTTACAGTTTAGCCACCACTATACCAGCGGTGTATGTGTGTATAAAATTAGGGCAATCAAAAGTTACGCTGCCGCATCCGCTAGTTCGAACCTGCGAGCCGCGCCCGGTGTCGCATTTCATAGTATGTAACGAAAGAGATGCATAACGTTACAGTTTAGCCACCACTATACCAGCGGTGTATGTGTGTATAAAATTAGGGCAAACAAAAGTTACGCTGCCGCATCCGCTGGTTCGAACCTGCGAGCCGCGCCCGGTGTCGCATTTCATAGTATGTAACGAAAGAGGTGAATCAGGTTACAGTTTAGCCACCACTATACCAGCGGTGTATGTGTATATAAAATTAGGGCAAACAAAAGTTACGCTGCCGCATCCGCTGTTTCGAACCTGCGAGCCGCGCCCGGTGTCGCATTTCATAGTATGTAACGAAAGAGATGAATCAGGTTACAGTTTAGCCACCACTATACCAGCGGTGTATGTGTATATAAAATTAGGGCAAACAAAAGTTACGCTGCCGCATCCGCTGTTTCGAACCTGCGAGCCGCGCCCGGTGTCGCATTTCATAGTATGTAACGAAAGAGATGCATAACGTTACAGTTTAGCCACCACTTTACCAGCGGTGTATGTGTGTATAAATTTAGGGCAATCAAAAGTTACGCTACCGCATCCGCTAGTTCGAACCTGCGAGCCGCGCCCGGTGTCGCATTTCATAGTATGTAACGAAAGAGATGCATAACGTTACAGTTTAGCCACCACTATACCAGCGGCGTATGTGTGTATAAAATTAGGGCAAACAAAAGTTACGCTGCCGCATCCGCTGGTTCGAACCTGCGAGCCGCGCCCGGTGTCGCATTTCATAGTATGTAACGAAAGAGATGAATCAGGTTGCAGTTTAGCCACCACTGTACCAGCGGTGTATGCGTATATAAAATTAGGGCAAACAAAAGTTACGCTGCCGCATCCGCTGTTTCGAACCTGCGAGCCGCGCCCGGTGTCGCATTTCATAGTATGTAACGAAAGAGATGCATAACGTTACAGTTTAGCCACCACTATACCAGCGGTGTATGTGTGTATAAAATTAGGGCAAACAAAAGTTACGCTGCCGCATCTGCTGGTTCGAACCTGCGAGCCGCGCCTGGTGTCGCATTTCATAGTATGTAACGAAAGAGGTGAATCAGGTTACAGTTTAGCCACGGCTATACCAGCGGTGTATGTGTGTTTAAAATTAGGGCAAACAAAAGTTACGCTGCCGCATCCGCTGTTTCGAACCTGCGAGCCGCGCCCGGTGTCGCATTTCATAGTATGTAACGAAAGAGATGCATAACGTTACAGTTTAGCCACCACTATACCAGCGGTGTATGTGTGTATAAATTTAGGGCAATCAAAAGTTACGCTGCCGCATCCGCTTGTTCGAACCTGCGAGCCGCGCCCGGTGTCGCATTTCATAGTATGTAACGAAAGAGATGCATAACGTTACAGTTTAGCCACCACTATACCAGCGGTGTATGTGTGTATAAAATTAGGGCAAACAAAAGTTACGCTGCCGCATCCGCTCGTTCGAACTTGCGAGTCGCGCCCGGTGTCGCATTTCATAGTATGTAACGAAAGAGATGCATAACGTTACAGTTTAGCCACCACTATACCAGCGGTGTATGTGTGTATAAAATTAGGGCAAACAAAAGTTACGCTGCCGCATCTGCTGGTTCGAACCTGCGAGCCGCGCCCGGTGTCGCATTTCATAGTATGTAACGAAAGAGATGAATCAGGTTACAGTTTAGCCACGGCTATACCAGCGGTGTATGTGTGTATAAATTTAGGGCAATCAAAAGTTACGCTGCCGCATCTGCTGGTTCGAACCTGCGAGCCGCGCCTGGTGTCGCATTTCATAGTATGTAACGAAAGAGGTGAATCAGGTTACAGTTTAGCCACGGCTATACCAGCGGTGTATGTGTGTTTAAAATTAGGGCAAACAAAAGTTACGCTGCCGCATCCGCTGTTTCGAACCTGCGAGCCGCGCCCGGTGTCGCATTTCATAGTATGTAACGAAAGAGATGCATAACGTTACAGTTTAGCCACCACTATACCAGCGGTGTATGTGTGTATAAATTTAGGGCAATCAAAAGTTACGCTGCCGCATCCGCTTGTTCGAACCTGCGAGCCGCGCCCGGTGTCGCATTTCATAGTATGTAACGAAAGAGATGCATAACGTTACAGTTTAGCCACCACTATACCAGCGGTGTATGTGTATATAAAATTAGGGCAAACAAAAGTTACGCTGCCGCATCCGCTGTTTCGAACCTGCGAGCCGCGCCCGGTGTCGCATTTCATAGTATGTAACGAAAGAGATGCATAACGTTACAGTTTAGCCACCACTATACCAGCGGTGTATGTGTGTATAAAATTAGGGCAAACAAAAGTTACGCTGCCGCATCTGCTGGTTCGAACCTGCGAGCCGCGCCCGGTGTCGCATTTCATAGTATGTAACGAAAGAGATGAATCAGGTTACAGTTTAGCCACGGCTATACCAGCGGTGTATGTGTGTATAAATTTAGGGCAATCAAAAGTTACGCTGCCGCATCTGCTGGTTCGAACCTGCGAGCCGCGCCCGGTGTCGCATTTCATAGTATGTAACGAAAGAGATGAATCAGGTTACAGTTTAGCCACGGCTATACCAGCGGTGTATGTGTGTATAAAATTAGGGCAAACAAAAGTTACGCTGCCGCATCTGCTGGTTCGAACCTGCGAGCCGCGCCCGGTGTCGCATTTCATAGTATGTAACGAAAGAGATGAATCAGGTTACAGTTTAGCCACGGCTATACCAGCGGTGTATGTGTGTTTAAAATTAGGGCAAACAAAAGTTACGCTGCCGCATCCGCTGTTTCGAACCTGCGAGCCGCGCCCGGTGTCGCATTTCATAGTATTTAACGAAAGAGATGCATAACGTTACAGTTTAGCCACCACTATACCAGCGGTGTATGTGTGTATAAAATTAGGGCAAACAAAAGTTACGCTGCCGCATCCGCTGGTTCGAACCTGCGAGCCGCGCCCGGTGTCGCATTTCATAGTATGTAACGAAAGAGGTGAATCAGGTTACAGTTTAGCCACGGCTATACCAGCGGTGTATGTGTGTTTAAAATTAGGGCAAACAAAAGTTACGCTGCCGCATCCGCTTTTTCGAACCTGCGAGCCGCGCCCGGTGTCGCATTTCATAGTATGTAACGAAAGAGATGCATAACGTTACAGTTTAGCCACCACTATACCAGCGGTGTATGTGTGTATAAATTTAGGGCAATCAAAAGTTACGCTGCCGCATCCGCTGGTTCGAACCTGCGAGCCGCGCCCGGTGTCGCATTTCATAGTATGTAACGAAAGAGATGCATAACGTTACAGTTTAGCCACCACTATACCAGCGGTGTATGTGTGTATAAAATTAGGGCAAACAAAAGTTACGCTGCCGCATCCGCTCATTCGAACTTGCGAGTCGCGCCCGGTGTCGCATTTTATAGTATATAACGAAAGAGATGAATCAGGTTACAGTTTAGCCACCACTATACCAGCTGTGTATGTGTGTTTAAAATTAGGGCAAACAAAAGTTACGCTGCCGCATCCGCTGTTTCGAACCTGCGAGCCGCGCCCGGTGTCGCATTTCATAGTATGTAACGAAAGAGATGAATCAGGTTACAGTTTAGCCAGCACTATACCAGCGGTGTATGTGTGTATAAAATTAGGGCAAACAAAAGTTACGCTGCCGCATCCGCTGGTTCGAACCTGCGAGCCGCGCCCGGTGTCGCATTTCATAGTATGTAACGAAAGAGATGCATAACGTTACAGTTTAGCCACCACTATACCAGCGGTGTATGTGTGTATAAAATTAGGGCAAACAAAAGTTACGCTGCCGTATCCGCTGGTTCGAACCTTCGAGCCGCGCCCGGTGTCGCATTTCATAGTATGTAACGAAAGAGATGCATAACGTTACAGTTTAGCCACCACTATACCAGCGGTGTATGTGTGTATAAAATTAGGGCAAACAAAAGTTACGCTGCCGCATCCGCTGTTTCGAACCTGCGAGCCGCGCCCGGTGTCGCATTTCATAGTATGTAACGAAAGAGATGAATCAGGTTACAGTTTAGCCACCACTATACCAGCGGTGTATGTGTATATAAAATTAGGGCAAACAAAAGTTACGCTGCCGCATCCGCTGTTTCGAACCTGCGAGCCGCGCCCGGTGTCGCATTTCATAGTATGTAACGAAAGAGATGCATAACGTTACAGTTTAGCCACCACTTTACCAGCGGTGTATGTGTGTATAAATTTAGGGCAATCAAAAGTTACGCTACCGCATCCGCTAGTTCGAACCTGCGAGCCGCGCCCGGTGTCGCATTTCATAGTATGTAACGAAAGAGATGCATAACGTTACAGTTTAGCCACCACTATACCAGCGGCGTATGTGTGTATAAAATTAGGGCAAACAAAAGTTACGCTGCCGCATCCGCTGGTTCGAACCTGCGAGCCGCGCCCGGTGTCGCATTTCATAGTATGTAACGAAAGAGATGAATCAGGTTGCAGTTTAGCCACCACTGTACCAGCGGTGTATGCGTATATAAAATTAGGGCAAACAAAAGTTACGCTGCCGCATCCGCTGTTTCGAACCTGCGAGCCGCGCCCGGTGTCGCATTTCATAGTATGTAACGAAAGAGATGCATAACGTTACAGTTTAGCCACCACTATACCAGCGGTGTATGTGTGTATAAAATTAGGGCAAACAAAAGTTACGCTGCCGCATCTGCTGGTTCGAACCTGCGAGCCGCGCCTGGTGTCGCATTTCATAGTATGTAACGAAAGAGGTGAATCAGGTTACAGTTTAGCCACGGCTATACCAGCGGTGTATGTGTGTTTAAAATTAGGGCAAACAAAAGTTACGCTGCCGCATCCGCTGTTTCGAACCTGCGAGCCGCGCCCGGTGTCGCATTTCATAGTATGTAACGAAAGAGATGCATAACGTTACAGTTTAGCCACCACTATACCAGCGGTGTATGTGTGTATAAATTTAGGGCAATCAAAAGTTACGCTGCCGCATCCGCTTGTTCGAACCTGCGAGCCGCGCCCGGTGTCGCATTTCATAGTATGTAACGAAAGAGATGCATAACGTTACAGTTTAGCCACCACTATACCAGCGGTGTATGTGTGTATAAAATTAGGGCAAACAAAAGTTACGCTGCCGCATCCGCTCGTTCGAACTTGCGAGTCGCGCCCGGTGTCGCATTTCATAGTATGTAACGAAAGAGATGCATAACGTTACAGTTTAGCCACCACTATACCAGCGGTGTATGTGTGTATAAAATTAGGGCAAACAAAAGTTACGCTGCCGCATCTGCTGGTTCGAACCTGCGAGCCGCGCCCGGTGTCGCATTTCATAGTATGTAACGAAAGAGATGAATCAGGTTACAGTTTAGCCACGGCTATACCAGCGGTGTATGTGTGTATAAATTTAGGGCAATCAAAAGTTACGCTGCCGCATCTGCTGGTTCGAACCTGCGAGCCGCGCCTGGTGTCGCATTTCATAGTATGTAACGAAAGAGGTGAATCAGGTTACAGTTTAGCCACGGCTATACCAGCGGTGTATGTGTGTTTAAAATTAGGGCAAACAAAAGTTACGCTGCCGCATCCGCTGTTTCGAACCTGCGAGCCGCGCCCGGTGTCGCATTTCATAGTATGTAACGAAAGAGATGCATAACGTTACAGTTTAGCCACCACTATACCAGCGGTGTATGTGTGTATAAATTTAGGGCAATCAAAAGTTACGCTGCCGCATCCGCTTGTTCGAACCTGCGAGCCGCGCCCGGTGTCGCATTTCATAGTATGTAACGAAAGAGATGCATAACGTTACAGTTTAGCCACCACTATACCAGCGGTGTATGTGTATATAAAATTAGGGCAAACAAAAGTTACGCTGCCGCATCCGCTGTTTCGAACCTGCGAGCCGCGCCCGGTGTCGCATTTCATAGTATGTAACGAAAGAGATGCATAACGTTACAGTTTAGCCACCACTATACCAGCGGTGTATGTGTGTATAAAATTAGGGCAAACAAAAGTTACGCTGCCGCATCTGCTGGTTCGAACCTGCGAGCCGCGCCCGGTGTCGCATTTCATAGTATGTAACGAAAGAGATGAATCAGGTTACAGTTTAGCCACGGCTATACCAGCGGTGTATGTGTGTATAAATTTAGGGCAATCAAAAGTTACGCTGCCGCATCTGCTGGTTCGAACCTGCGAGCCGCGCCCGGTGTCGCATTTCATAGTATGTAACGAAAGAGATGAATCAGGTTACAGTTTAGCCACGGCTATACCAGCGGTGTATGTGTGTATAAAATTAGGGCAAACAAAAGTTACGCTGCCGCATCTGCTGGTTCGAACCTGCGAGCCGCGCCCGGTGTCGCATTTCATAGTATGTAACGAAAGAGATGAATCAGGTTACAGTTTAGCCACGGCTATACCAGCGGTGTATGTGTGTTTAAAATTAGGGCAAACAAAAGTTACGCTGCCGCATCCGCTGTTTCGAACCTGCGAGCCGCGCCCGGTGTCGCATTTCATAGTATTTAACGAAAGAGATGCATAACGTTACAGTTTAGCCACCACTATACCAGCGGTGTATGTGTGTATAAAATTAGGGCAAACAAAAGTTACGCTGCCGCATCCGCTGGTTCGAACCTGCGAGCCGCGCCCGGTGTCGCATTTCATAGTATGTAACGAAAGAGGTGAATCAGGTTACAGTTTAGCCACGGCTATACCAGCGGTGTATGTGTGTTTAAAATTAGGGCAAACAAAAGTTACGCTGCCGCATCCGCTTTTTCGAACCTGCGAGCCGCGCCCGGTGTCGCATTTCATAGTATGTAACGAAAGAGATGCATAACGTTACAGTTTAGCCACCACTATACCAGCGGTGTATGTGTGTATAAATTTAGGGCAATCAAAAGTTACGCTGCCGCATCCGCTGGTTCGAACCTGCGAGCCGCGCCCGGTGTCGCATTTCATAGTATGTAACGAAAGAGATGCATAACGTTACAGTTTAGCCACCACTATACCAGCGGTGTATGTGTGTATAAAATTAGGGCAAACAAAAGTTACGCTGCCGCATCCGCTCATTCGAACTTGCGAGTCGCGCCCGGTGTCGCATTTTATAGTATATAACGAAAGAGATGAATCAGGTTACAGTTTAGCCACCACTATACCAGCTGTGTATGTGTGTTTAAAATTAGGGCAAACAAAAGTTACGCTGCCGCATCCGCTGTTTCGAACCTGCGAGCCGCGCCCGGTGTCGCATTTCATAGTATGTAACGAAAGAGATGAATCAGGTTACAGTTTAGCCAGCACTATACCAGCGGTGTATGTGTGTATAAAATTAGGGCAAACAAAAGTTACGCTGCCGCATCCGCTGGTTCGAACCTGCGAGCCGCGCCCGGTGTCGCATTTCATAGTATGTAACGAAAGAGATGCATAACGTTACAGTTTAGCCACCACTATACCAGCGGTGTATGTGTGTATAAAATTAGGGCAAACAAAAGTTACGCTGCCGTATCCGCTGGTTCGAACCTTCGAGCCGCGCCCGGTGTCGCATTTCATAGTATGTAACGAAAGAGATGCATAACGTTACAGTTTAGCCACCACTATACCAGCGGTGTATGTGTGTATAAAATTAGGGCAAACAAAAGTTACGCTGCCGCATCCGCTGTTTCGAACCTGCGAGCCGCGCCCGGTGTCGCATTTCATAGTATGTAACGAAAGAGATGCATAACGTTACAGTTTAGCCACCACTATACCAGCGGTGTATGTGTGTATAAAATTAGGGCAAACAAAAGTTACGCTGCCGCATCCGCTGGTTCGAACCTGCGAGCCGCGCCCGGTGTCGCATTTCATAGTATGTAACGAAAGAGATGCATAACGTTACAGTTTAGCCACCACTATACCAGCGGTGTATGTGTGTATAAAATTAGGGCAAACAAAAGTTACGCTGCCGTATCCGCTGGTTCGAACCTGCGAGCCGCGCCCGGTGTCGCATTTCATAGTATGTAACGAAAGAGATGAATCAGGTTACAGTTTAGCCACCACTATACCAGCGGTGTATGTGTGTATAAAATTAGGGCAAACAAAAGTTACGCTGCCGCATCCGCTGTTTCGAACCTGCGAGCCGCGCCCGGTGTCGCATTTCATAGTATGTAACGAAAGAGATGCATAACGTTACAGTTTAGCCACCACTTTACCAGCGGTGTATGTGTGTATAAATTTAGGGCAATCAAAAGTTACGCTGCCGCATCCGCTAGTTCGAACCTGCGAGCCGCGCCCGGTGTCGCATTTCATAGTATGTAACGAAAGAGATGCATAACGTTACAGTTTAGCCACCACTATACCAGCGGTGTATGTGTGTATAAAATTAGGGCAAACAAAAGTTACGCTGCCGCATCCGCTGGTTCGAACCTGCGAGCCGCGCCCGGTGTCGCATTTCATAGTATGTAACGAAAGAGGTGAATCAGGTTACAGTTTAGCCACCACTATACCAGCGGTGTATGTGTATATAAAATTAGGGCAATCAAAAGTTACGCTGCCGCATCTGCTGGTTCGAACCTGCGAGCCGCGCCTGGTGTCGCATTTCATAGTATGTAACGAAAGAGGTGAATCAGGTTACAGTTTAGCCACGGCTATACCAGCGGTGTATGTGTGTTTAAAATTAGGGCAAACAAAAGTTACGCTGCCGCATCCGCTGTTTCGAACCTGCGAGCCGCGCCCGGTGTCGCATTTCATAGTATGTAACGAAAGAGATGCATAACGTTACAGTTTAGCCACCACTATACCAGCGGTGTATGTGTGTATAAATTTAGGGCAATCAAAAGTTACGCTGCCGCATCCGCTTGTTCGAACCTGCGAGCCGCGCCCGGTGTCGCATTTCATAGTATGTAACGAAAGAGATGCATAACGTTACAGTTTAGCCACCACTATACCAGCGGTGTATGTGTATATAAAATTAGGGCAAACAAAAGTTACGCTGCCGCATCCGCTGTTTCGAACCTGCGAGCCGCGCCCGGTGTCGCATTTCATAGTATGTAACGAAAGAGATGCATAACGTTACAGTTTAGCCACCACTATACCAGCGGTGTATGTGTGTATAAAATTAGGGCAAACAAAAGTTACGCTGCCGCATCTGCTGGTTCGAACCTGCGAGCCGCGCCCGGTGTCGCATTTCATAGTATGTAACGAAAGAGATGAATCAGGTTACAGTTTAGCCACGGCTATACCAGCGGTGTATGTGTGTATAAATTTAGGGCAATCAAAAGTTACGCTGCCGCATCTGCTGGTTCGAACCTGCGAGCCGCGCCCGGTGTCGCATTTCATAGTATGTAACGAAAGAGATGAATCAGGTTACAGTTTAGCCACGGCTATACCAGCGGTGTATGTGTGTATAAAATTAGGGCAAACAAAAGTTACGCTGCCGCATCTGCTGGTTCGAACCTGCGAGCCGCGCCCGGTGTCGCATTTCATAGTATGTAACGAAAGAGATGAATCAGGTTACAGTTTAGCCACGGCTATACCAGCGGTGTATGTGTGTTTAAAATTAGGGCAAACAAAAGTTACGCTGCCGCATCCGCTGTTTCGAACCTGCGAGCCGCGCCCGGTGTCGCATTTCATAGTATTTAACGAAAGAGATGCATAACGTTACAGTTTAGCCACCACTATACCAGCGGTGTATGTGTGTATAAAATTAGGGCAAACAAAAGTTACGCTGCCGCATCCGCTGGTTCGAACCTGCGAGCCGCGCCCGGTGTCGCATTTCATAGTATGTAACGAAAGAGGTGAATCAGGTTACAGTTTAGCCACGGCTATACCAGCGGTGTATGTGTGTTTAAAATTAGGGCAAACAAAAGTTACGCTGCCGCATCCGCTTTTTCGAACCTGCGAGCCGCGCCCGGTGTCGCATTTCATAGTATGTAACGAAAGAGATGCATAACGTTACAGTTTAGCCACCACTATACCAGCGGTGTATGTGTGTATAAATTTAGGGCAATCAAAAGTTACGCTGCCGCATCCGCTGGTTCGAACCTGCGAGCCGCGCCCGGTGTCGCATTTCATAGTATGTAACGAAAGAGATGCATAACGTTACAGTTTAGCCACCACTATACCAGCGGTGTATGTGTGTATAAAATTAGGGCAAACAAAAGTTACGCTGCCGCATCCGCTCATTCGAACTTGCGAGTCGCGCCCGGTGTCGCATTTTATAGTATATAACGAAAGAGATGAATCAGGTTACAGTTTAGCCACCACTATACCAGCTGTGTATGTGTGTTTAAAATTAGGGCAAACAAAAGTTACGCTGCCGCATCCGCTGTTTCGAACCTGCGAGCCGCGCCCGGTGTCGCATTTCATAGTATGTAACGAAAGAGATGAATCAGGTTACAGTTTAGCCAGCACTATACCAGCGGTGTATGTGTGTATAAAATTAGGGCAAACAAAAGTTACGCTGCCGCATCCGCTGGTTCGAACCTGCGAGCCGCGCCCGGTGTCGCATTTCATAGTATGTAACGAAAGAGATGCATAACGTTACAGTTTAGCCACCACTATACCAGCGGTGTATGTGTGTATAAAATTAGGGCAAACAAAAGTTACGCTGCCGTATCCGCTGGTTCGAACCTTCGAGCCGCGCCCGGTGTCGCATTTCATAGTATGTAACGAAAGAGATGCATAACGTTACAGTTTAGCCACCACTATACCAGCGGTGTATGTGTGTATAAAATTAGGGCAAACAAAAGTTACGCTGCCGCATCCGCTGTTTCGAACCTGCGAGCCGCGCCCGGTGTCGCATTTCATAGTATGTAACGAAAGAGATGCATAACGTTACAGTTTAGCCACCACTATACCAGCGGTGTATGTGTGTATAAAATTAGGGCAAACAAAAGTTACGCTGCCGCATCCGCTGGTTCGAACCTGCGAGCCGCGCCCGGTGTCGCATTTCATAGTATGTAACGAAAGAGATGCATAACGTTACAGTTTAGCCACCACTATACCAGCGGTGTATGTGTGTATAAAATTAGGGCAAACAAAAGTTACGCTGCCGTATCCGCTGGTTCGAACCTGCGAGCCGCGCCCGGTGTCGCATTTCATAGTATGTAACGAAAGAGATGAATCAGGTTACAGTTTAGCCACCACTATACCAGCGGTGTATGTGTGTATAAAATTAGGGCAAACAAAAGTTACGCTGCCGCATCCGCTGTTTCGAACCTGCGAGCCGCGCCCGGTGTCGCATTTCATAGTATGTAACGAAAGAGATGCATAACGTTACAGTTTAGCCACCACTTTACCAGCGGTGTATGTGTGTATAAATTTAGGGCAATCAAAAGTTACGCTGCCGCATCCGCTAGTTCGAACCTGCGAGCCGCGCCCGGTGTCGCATTTCATAGTATGTAACGAAAGAGATGCATAACGTTACAGTTTAGCCACCACTATACCAGCGGTGTATGTGTGTATAAAATTAGGGCAAACAAAAGTTACGCTGCCGCATCCGCTGGTTCGAACCTGCGAGCCGCGCCCGGTGTCGCATTTCATAGTATGTAACGAAAGAGATGCATAACGTTACAGTTTAGCCACCACTATACCAGCGGTGTATGTGTGTATAAAATTAGGGCAAACAAAAGTTACGCTGCCGCATCCGCTGGTTCGAACCTGCGAGCCGCGCCCGGTGTCGCATTTCATAGTATGTAACGAAAGAGATGCATAACGTTACAGTTTAGCCACCACTATACCAGCGGTGTATGTGTGTATAAAATTAGGGCAAACAAAAGTTACGCTGCCGTATCCGCTGGTTCGAACCTGCGAGCCGCGCCCGGTGTCGCATTTCATAGTATGTAACGAAAGAGATGAATCAGGTTACAGTTTAGCCACCACTATACCAGCGGTGTATGTGTGTATAAAATTAGGGCAAACAAAAGTTACGCTGCCGCATCCGCTGTTTCGAACCTGCGAGCCGCGCCCGGTGTCGCATTTCATAGTATGTAACGAAAGAGATGCATAACGTTACAGTTTAGCCACCACTATACCAGCGGTGTATGTGTGTATAAAATTAGGGCAAACAAAAGTTACGCTGCCGCATCCGCTGGTTCGAACCAGCGAGCCGCGCCCGGTGTCGCATTTCATAGTATGTAACGAAAGAGGTGAATCAGGTTACAGTTTAGCCACCACTATACCAGCGGTGTATGTGTATATAAAATTAGGGCAAACAAAAGTTACGCTGCCGCATCCGCTGGTTCGAACCTGCGAGCCGCGCCCGGTGTCGCATTTCATAGTATGTAACGAAAGAGATGAATCAGGTTGCAGTGTAGCCACCACTGTACCAGCGGTGTATGTGTACATAAAATTAGGGGAAACAAAAGTTACGCTGCCGCATCCGCTGTTTCGAACCTGCGAGCCGCGCCCGGTGTCGCATTTCATAGTATGTAACGAAAGAGATGAATCAGGTTACAGTTTAGCCACCACTATACCAGCGGTGTATGTGTATATAAAATTAGGGCAAACAAAAGTTACGCTGCCGCATCCGCTGTTTCGAACCTTCGAGCCGCGCCCGGTGTCGCATTTCATAGTATGTAACGAAAGAGATGCATAACGTTACAGTTTAGCCACCACTATACCAGCGGTGTATGTGTATATAAAATTAGGGCAAACAAAAGTTACGCTGCCGTATCCGCTCGTTCGAACCTGCGAGCCGCGCCCGGTGTCGCATTTCATAGTATGTAACGAAAGAGATGAATCAGGTTACAGTTTAGGCACCACTATATCAGCGGTGTATGTGTATATAAAATTAGGGCAAACAAAAGTTACGCTGCCGCATCCGCTGTTTCGAACCTGCGAGCCGCGCCCGGTGTCGCATTTCATAGTATGTAACGAAAGAGATGCATAACGTTACAGTTTAGCCACCACTATACCAGCGGTGTATGTGTGTATAAAATTAGGGCAAACAAAAGTTACGCTGCCGTATCCGCTCGTTCGAACCTGCGAGCCGCGCCCGGTGTCGCATTTCATAGTATGTAACGAAAGAGATGAATCAGGTTACAGTTTAGGCACCACTATATCAGCGGTGTATGTGTATATAAAATTAGGGCAAACAAAAGTTACGCTGCCGCATCCGCTGTTTCGAACCTGCGAGCCGCGCCCGGTGTCGCATTTCATAGTATTTAACGAAAGAGATGCATAACGTTACAGTTTAGCCACCGCTATACCAGTGGTGTATGTGTGTATAAAATTAGGGCAAACAAAAGTTACGCTGCCGCATCCACTGGTTCGAACCTGCGAGCCGCGCCCGGTGTCGCATTTCATAGTATGTAACGAAAGAGATGCATAACGTTACAGTTTAGCCACCACTATACCAGCGGTGTATGTGTGTATAAAATTAGGGCAAACAAAAGTTACGCTGCCGCATCCGCTGTTTCGAACCTGCGAGCCGCGCCCGGTGTCGCATTTCATAGTATGTAACGAAAGAGATGAATCAGGTTACAGTTTAGGCACCACTATATCAGCGGTGTATGTGTGTATAAAATTAGGGCAAACAAAAGTTACGCTGCCGCATCCGCTGTTTCGAACCTGCGAGCCGCGCCCGGTGTCGCATTTCATAGTATGTAACGAAAGAGATGCATAACGTTACAGTTTAGCCACCACTATACCAGTGGTGTATGTGTGTATAAAATTAGGGCAAACAAAAGTTACGCTGCCGCATCCACTGGTTCGAACCTGCGAGCCGCGCCCGGTGTCGCATTTCATAGTATGTAACGAAAGAGATGCATAACGTTACAGTTTAGCCACCACTATACCAGCGGTGTATGTGTGTATAAAATTAGGGCAAACAAAAGTTACGCTGCCGCATCCGCTGTTTCGAACCTGCGAGCCGCGCCCGGTGTCGCATTTCATAGTATGTAACGAAAGAGATGCATAACGTTACAGTTTAGCCACCACTATACCAGCGGTGTATGTGTGTATAAAATTAGGGCAAACAAAAGTTACGCTGCCGCATCCGCTGTTTCGAACCTGCGAGCCGCGCCCGGTGTCGCATTTCATAGTATGTAACGAAAGAGATGCATAACGTTACAGTTTAGCCACCACTATACCAGCGGTGTATGTGTGTATAAAATTAGGGCAAACAAAAGTTACGCTGCCGCATCCGCTGTTTCGAACCTGCGAGCCGCGCCCGGTGTCGCATTTCATAGTATGTAACGAAAGAGATGCATAACGTTACAGTTTAGCCACCACTATACCAGCGGTGTATGTGTATATAAAATTAGAGCAAACAAAAGTTACGCTGCCGCATCCGCTGTTTCGAACCTGCGAGCCGCGCCCGGTGTCGCATTTCATAGTATGTAACGAAAGAGATGAATCAGGTTACAGTTTAGGCACCACTATACCAGCGGTGTATGTGTATATAAAATTAGGGCAAACAAAAGTTACGCTGCCGCATCCGCTGTTTCGAACCTGCGAGCCGCGCCCGGTGTCGCATTTCATAGTATGTAACGAAAGAGATGCATAACGTTACAGTTTAGCCACCACTATACCAGCGGTGTATTTGTGTATAAAATTAGGGCAAACAAAAGTTACGCTGCCGCATCCGCTGTTTCGAACCTGCGAGCCGCGCCCGGTGTCGCATTTCATAGTATGTAACGAAAGAGATGCATAACGTTACAGTTTAGCCACCACTATACCAGCGGTGTATGTGTATATAAAATTAGAGCAAACAAAAGTTACGCTGCCGCATCCGCTGTTTCGAACCTGCGAGCCGCGCCCGGTGTCGCATTTCATAGTATGTAACGAAAGAGATGCATAACGTTACAGTTTAGCCACCACTATACCAGCGGTGTATGTGTGTATAAAATTAGGGCAAACAAAAGTTACGCTGCCGCATCCGCTGTTTCGAACCTGCGAGCCGCGCCCGGTGTCGCATTTCATAGTATGTAACGAAAGAGATGCATAACGTTACAGTTTAGCCACCACTATACCAGTGGTGTATTTGTGTATAAAATTAGGGCAAACAAAAGTTACGCTGCCGCATCCGCTGTTTCGAACCTGCGAGCCGCGCCCGGTGTCGCATTTCATAGTATTTAACGAAAGAGATGCATAACGTTACAGTTTAGCCACCACTATACCAGCGGTGTATGTGTATATAAAATTAGAGCAAACAAAAGTTACGCTGCCGCATCCGCTGTTTCGAACCTGCGAGCCGCGCCCGGTGTCGCATTTCATAGTATGTAACGAAAGAGATGCATAACGTTACAGTTTAGCCACCACTATACCAGCGGTGTATGTGTATATAAAATTAGGGCAAACAAAAGTTACGCTGCCGCATCCGCTGTTTCGAACCTGCGAGCCGCGCCCGGTGTCGCATTTCATAGTATGTAACGAAAGAGATGCATAACGTTACAGTTTAGCCACCACTATACCAGCGGTGTATTTGTGTATAAAATTAGGGCAAACAAAAGTTACGCTGCCGCATCCGCTGTTTCGAACCTGCGAGCCGCGCCCGGTGTCGCATTTCATAGTATTTAACGAAAGAGATGCATAACGTTACAGTTTAGCCACCACTATACCAGCGGTGTATGTGTATATAAAATTAGAGCAAACAAAAGTTACGCTGCCGCATCCGCTGTTTCGAACCTGCGAGCCGCGCCCGGTGTCGCATTTCATAGTATGTAACGAAAGAGATGCATAACGTTACAGTTTAGCCACCACTATACCAGCGGTGTATGTGTGTATAAAATTAGGGCAAACAAAAGTTACGCTGCCGCATCCGCTGTTTCGAACCTGCGAGCCGCGCCCGGTGTCGCATTTCATAGTATGTAACGAAAGAGATGCATAACGTTACAGTTTAGCCACCACTATACCAGCGGTGTATGTGTGTATAAAATTAGGGCAAACAAAAGTTACGCTGCCGCATCCACTGGTTCGAACCTGCGAGCCGCGCCCGGTGTCGCATTTCATAGTATGTAACGAAAGAGGTGAATCAGGTTACAGTTTAGCCACGGCTATACCAGCGGTGTATGTGTGTATAAAATTAGGGCAAACAAAAGTTACGCTGCCGCATCCGCTGTTTCGAACCTGCGAGCCGCGCCCGGTGTCGCATTTCATAGTATGTAACGAAAGAGATGCATAACGTTACAGTTTAGCCACCACTATACCAGCGGTGTATGTGTGTATAAATTTAGGGCAAACAAAAGTTACGCTGCCGCATCCGCTGGTTCGAACCTGCGAGCCGCGCCCGGTGTCGCATTTCATTGTATGTAACGAAAGAGATGAATCAGGTTACAGTTTAGCCACCACTATACCAGCGGTGTATGTGTGTATAAAATTAGGGCAAACAAAAGTTACGCTGCCGCATCCGCTGTTTCGAACCTGCGAGCCGCGCCCGGTGTCGCATTTCATAGTTTGTAACGAAAGAGATGCATAACGTTACAGTTTAGCCACCACTATACCAGCGGTGTATGTGTATATAAAATTAGGGCAAACAAAAGTTACGCTGCCGCATCCGCTGTTTCGAACCTGCGAGCCGCGCCCGGTGTCGCATTTCATAGTATGTAACGAAAGAGATGCATCACGTTACAGTTTAGCCACCACTATACCAGCGGTGTATGTGTGTATAAAATTAGGGCAAACAAAAGTTACGCTGCCGCATCCGCTGGTTCGAACCTGCGAGCCGCGCCCGGTGTCGCATTTCATAGTATGTAACGAAAGAGATGAATCAGGTTACAGTTTAGCCACCACTATACCAGCGGTGTATGTATGAATA
Source organism: Dermacentor variabilis (assembly GCF_050947875.1). Lineage (NCBI taxonomy): Eukaryota > Metazoa > Arthropoda > Arachnida > Ixodida > Ixodidae > Dermacentor > Dermacentor variabilis. Next base: position 348,602 of record NW_027460544.1, on the reverse strand, counting down.
AAATTAGGGCAAACAAAAGTTACGCTGCCGCATCCGCTGTTTCGAACCTGCGAGCCGCGCCCGGTGTCGCATTTCATAGTATGTAACGAAAGAGATGAATCAGGTTACAGTTTAGCCACCACTATACCAGCGGTGTATGTATGAATAAAATTAGGGCAAACAAAAGTTACGCTGCCGCATCCGCTGTTTCGAACCTGCGAGCCGCGCCCGGTGTCGCATTTCATAGTTTGTAACGAAAGAGATGCATAACGTTACAGTTTAGCCACCACTATACCAGCGGTGTATGTGTATATAAAATTAGGGCAAACAAAAGTTACGCTGCCGCATCCGCTGTTTCGAACCTGCGAGCCGCGCCCGGTGTCGCATTTCATAGTTTGTAACGAAAGAGATGCATAACGTTACAGTTTAGCCACCACTATACCAGCGGTGTATGTGTGTATAAAATTAGGGCAAACAAAAGTTACGCTGCCGCATCTGCTGGTTCGAACCTGCGAGCCGCGCCCGGTGTCGCATTTTATAGTATGTAACGAAAGAGATGAATCAGGTTACAGTTTAGCCACCACTATACCAGCGGTGTATGTGTATATAAAATTAGGGCAAACGAAAGTTACGCTGCCGCATCCGCTGTTTCGAACCTGCGAGCCGCGCCCGGTGTCGCATTTCATAGTATGTAACGAAAGAGATGAATCAGGTTACAGTTTAGCCAGCACTATACCAGCGGTGTATGTGTGTATAAAATTAGGGCAAACAAAAGTTACGCTGCCGCATCCGCTGGTTCGAACCTGCGAGCCGCGCCCGGTGTCGCATTTCATAGTATGTAACGAAAGAGATGCATAACGTTACAGTTTAGCCACCACTATACCAGCGGTGTATGTGTGTATAAAATTAGGGCAAACAAAAGTTACGCTGCCGTATCCGCTGGTTCGAACCTGCGAGCCGCGCCCGGTGTCGCATTTCATAGTATGTAACGAAAGAGATGCATAACGTTACAGTTTAGCCACCACTATACCAGCGGTGTATGTGTGTATAAAATTAGGGCAAACAAAAGTTACGCTGCCGCATCCGCTGTTTCGAACCTGCGAGCCGCGCCCGGTGTCGCATTTCATAGTATGTAACGAAAGAGATGAATCAGGTTACAGTTTAGCCACCACTATACCAGCGGTGTATGTGTGTATAAAATTAGGCCAAACAAAAGTTACGCTGCCGCATCCGCTGGTTCGAACCTGCGAGCCGCGCCCGGTGTCGCATTTCATAGTATGTAACGAAAGAGATGAATCAGGTTACAGTTTAGCCACCACTATACCAGCGGTGTATGTGTGTATAAAATGAGGGCAAACAAAAGTTACGCTGCCGCATCCGCTGTTTCGAACCTGCGAGCCGCGCCCGGTGTCGCATTTCATAGTATGTAACGAAAGAGATGCATAACGTTACAGTTTAGCCACCACTATACCAGCGGTGTATGTGTGTATAAATTTAGGGCAATCAAAAGTTACGCTGCCGCATCCGCTGGTTCGAACCTGCGAGCCGCGCCCGGTGTCGCATTTCATAGTATGTAACGAAAGAGATGCATAACGTTACAGTTTAGCCACCACTATACCAGCGGTGTATGTGTGTATAAAATTAGGGCAAACAAAAGTTACGCTGCCGCATCCGCTGGTTCGAACCTGCGAGCCGCGCCCGGTGTCGCATTTCATAGTATGTAACGAAAGAGGTGAATCAGGTTACAGTTTAGCCACCACTATACCAGCGGTGTATGTGTATATAAAATTAGGGCAAACAAAAGTTACGCTGCCGCATCCGCTGGTTCGAACCTGCGAGCCGCGCCCGGTGTCGCATTTCATAGTATGTAACGAAAGAGATGAATCAGGTTGCAGTGAAGCCACCACTGTACCAGCGGTGTATGTGTACATAAAATTAGGGCAAACAAAAGTTACGCTGCCGCATCCGCTGTTTCGAACCTGCGAGCCGCGCCCGGTGTCGCATTTCATAGTATGTAACGAAAGAGATGAATCAGGTTACAGTTTAGCCACCACTATACCAGCGGTGTATGTGTATATAAAATTAGGGCAAACAAAAGTTACGCTGCCGCATCCGCTGTTTCGAACCTTCGAGCCGCGCCCGGTGTCGCATTTCATAGTATGTAACGAAAGAGATGCATAACGTTACAGTTTAGCCACCACTATACCAGCGGTGTATGTGTATATAAAATTAGGGCAAACAAAAGTTACGCTGCCGCATCCACTGGTTCGAACCTGCGAGCCGCGCCCGGTGTCGCATTTCATAGTATGTAACGAAAGAGATGCATAACGTTACAGTTTAGCCACCACTATACCAGCGGTGTATGTGTGTATAAAATTAGGGCAAACAAAAGTTACGCTGCCGCATCCGCTGTTTCGAACCTGCGAGCCGCGCCCGGTGTCGCATTTCATAGTATGTAACGAAAGAGATGCATAACGTTACAGTTTAGCCACCACTATACCAGCGGTGTATGTGTGTATAAAATTAGGGCAAACAAAAGTTACGCTGCCGCATCCACTGGTTCGAACCTGCGAGCCGCGCCCGGTGTCGCATTTCATAGTATGTAACGAAAGAGGTGAATCAGGTTACAGTTTAGCCATGGCTATACCAGCGGTGTATGTGTGTATAAAATTAGGGCAAACAAAAGTTACGCTGCCGCATCCGCTGTTTCGAACCTGCGAGCCGCGCCCGGTGTCGCATTTCATAGTATGTAACGAAAGAGATGCATAACGTTACAGTTTAGCCACCACTATACCAGCGGTGTATGTGTGTATAAATTTAGGGCAAACAAAAGTTACGCTGCCGCATCCGCTGGTTCGAACCTGCGAGCCGCGCCCGGTGTCGCATTTCATAGTATGTAACGAAAGAGATGCATCACGTTACAGTTTAGCCACCACTATACCAGCGGTGTATGTGTGTATAAAATTAGGGCAAACAAAAGTTACGCTGCCGCATCTGCTGGTTCGAACCTGCGAGCCGCGCCCGGTGTCGCATTTCATAGTATGTAACGAAAGAGATGCATAACGTTACAGTTTAGCCACCACTATACCAGCGGTGTATGTGTATATAAAATTAGGGCAAACAAAAGTTACGCTGCCGCATCCGCTGTTTCGAACCTGCGAGCCGCGCCCGGTGTCGCATTTCATAGTATGTAACGAAAGAGATGCATCACGTTACAGTTTAGCCACCACTATACCAGCGGTGTATGTGTGTATAAAATTAGGGCAAACAAAAGTTACGCTGCCGCATCTGCTGGTTCGAACCTGCGAGCCGCGCCCGGTGTCGCATTTTATAGTATGTAACGAAAGAGATGAATCAGGTTACAGTTTAGCCACCACTATACCAGCGGTGTATGTGTATATAAAATTAGGGCAAACGAAAGTTACGCTGCCGCATCCGCTGGTTCGAACTTGCGAGTCGCGCCCGGTGTCGCATTTCATAGTATGTAACGAAAGAGATGCATAACGTTACAGTTAAGCCACCACTATACAAGCGGTGTATGTGTGTATAAAATTAGGGCAAACAAAAGTTACGCTGCCGCATCCGCTGGTTCGAACCTGCGAGCCGCGCCCGGTGTCGCATTTCATAGTATGTAACGAAAGAGATGAATCAGGTTACAGTTTAGCCACCACTATACCAGCGGTGTAGGTGTGTATAAAATTAGGGCAAACAAAAGTTACGCTGCCGCATCCGCTGTTTCGAACCTGCGAGCCGCGCCCGGTGTCGCATTTCATAGTATGTAACGAAAGAGATGCATAACGTTACAGTTTAGCCACCACTATACCAGCGGTGTATGTGTGTATAAAATTAGGGCAAACAAAAGTTACGCTGCCGCATCTGCTGGTTCGAACCTGCGAGCCGCGCCCGGTGTCGCATTTTATAGTATGTAACGAAAGAGATGAATCAGGTTACAGTTTAGCCACCACTATACCAGCGGTGTATGTGTGTATAAAATTAGGGCAAACAAAAGTTACGCTGCCGCATCCGCTGTTTCGAACCTGCGAGCCGCGCCCGGTGTCGCATTTCATAGTATGTAACGAAAGAGATGCATAACGTTACAGTTTAGCCACCACTATACCAGCGGTGTATGTGTGTATAAAATTAGGGCAAACAAAAGTTACGCTGCCGCATCCACTGGTTCGAACCTGCGAGCCGCGCCCGGTGTCGCATTTCATAGTATGTAACGAAAGAGGTGAATCAGGTTACAGTTTAGCCACGGCTATACCAGCGGTGTATGTGTGTATAAAATTAGGGCAAACAAAAGTTACGCTGCCGCATCCGCTGTTTCGAACCTGCGAGCCGCGCCCGGTGTCGCATTTCATAGTATGTAACGAAAGAGATGCATAACGTTACAGTTTAGCCACCACTATACCAGCGGTGTATGTGTATATAAAATTAGGGCAAACAAAAGTTACGCTGCCGCATCCGCTGTTTCGAACCTGCGAGCCGCGCCCGGTGTCGCATTTCATAGTATGTAACGAAAGAGATGCATAACGTTACAGTTTAGCCACCACTATACCAGCGGTGTATGTGTGTATAAAATTAGGGCAAACAAAAGTTACGCTGCCGCATCCGCTTGTTCGAACCTGCGAGCCGCGCCCGGTGTCGCATTTCATAGTATGCAACGAAAGAGATGAATCAGGTTACAGTTTAGCCACGGCTATACCAGCGGTGTATGTGTGTTTAAAATTAGGGCAAACAAAAGTTACGCTGCCGCATCCGCTGTTTCGAACCTGCGAGCCGCGCCCGGTGTCGCATTTCATAGTATGTAACGAAAGAGATGCATAACGTTACAGTTTAGCCACCACTATACCAGCGGTGTATGTGTGTATAAAATTAGGGCAAACAAAAGTTACGCTGCCGCATCCACTGGTTCGAACCTGCGAGCCGCGCCCGGTGTCGCATTTCATAGTATGTAACGAAAGAGGTGAATCAGGTTACAGTTTAGCCACGGCGATACCAGCGGTGTATGTGTGTATCAAATTAGGGCAAACAAAAGTAACGCTGCCGCATCCGCTGTTTCGAACCTGCGAGCCGCGCCCGGTGTCGCATTTCATAGTATGTAACGAAAGAGATGCATAACGTTACAGTTTAGCCACCACTATACCAGCGGTGTATGTGTATATAAAATTAGGGCAAACGAAAGTTACGCTGCCGCATCCGCTGTTTCGAACCTGCGAGCCGCGCCCGGTGTCGCATTTCATAGTATGTAACGAAAGAGATGCATAACGTTACAGTTTAGCCACCACTATACCAGCGGTGTATGTGTGTATAAAATTAGGGCAAACAAAAGTTACGCTGCCGTATCCGCTGGTTCGAACCTGCGAGCCGCGCCCGGTGTCGCATTTCATAGTATGTAACGAAAGAGATGCATAACGTTACAGTTTAGCCACCACTATACCAGCGGTGTATGTGTGTATAAAATTAGGGCAAACAAAAGTTACGCTGCCGCATCCGCTGTTTCGAACCTGCGAGCCGCGCCCGGTGTCGCATTTCATAGTATGTAACGAAAGAGATGAATCAGGTTACAGTTTAGCCACCACTATACCAGCGGTGTATGTGTGTATAAAATTAGGGCAAACAAAAGTTACGCTGCCGCATCCGCTGGTTCGAACCTGCGAGCCGCGCCCGGTGTCGCATTTCATAGTATGTAACGAAAGAGATGCATAACGTTACAGCTTAGCCACCACTATACCAGCGGTGTATGTGTGTATAAAATTAGGGCAAACAAAAGTTACGCTGCCGTATCCGCTGGTTCGAACCTGCGAGCCGCGCCCGGTGTCGCATTTCATAGTATGTAACGAAAGAGATGAATCAGGTTACAGTTTAGCCACCACTATACCAGCGGTGTATGTGTGTATAAAATTAGGGCAAACAAAAGTTACGCTGCCGCATCCGCTGGTTCGAACCTGCGAGCCGCGCCCGGTGTCGCATTTCATAGTATGTAACGAAAGAGGTGAATCAGGTTACAGTTTAGCCACCACTATACCAGCGGTGTATGTGTATATAAAATTAGGGCAAACAAAAGTTACGCTGCCGCATCCGCTGGTTCGAACCTGCGAGCCGCGCCCGGTGTCGCATTTCATAGTATGTAACGAAAGAGATGAATCAGGTTGCAGTGTAGCCACCACTGTACCAGCGGTGTATGTGTACATAAAATTAGGGCAAACAAAAGTTACGCTGCCGCATCCGCTGTTTCGAACCTGCGAGCCGCGCCCGGTGTCGCATTTCATAGTATGTAACGAAAGAGATGAATCAGGTTACAGTTTAGCCACCACTATACCAGCGGTGTATGTGTATATAAAATTAGGGCAAACAAAAGTTACGCTGCCGCATCCGCTGTTTCGAACCTTCGAGCCGCGCCCGGTGTCGCATTTCATAGTATGTAACGAAAGAGATGCATAACGTTACAGTTTAGCCACCACTATACCAGCGGTGTATGTGTGTATAAAATTAGGGCAAACAAAAGTTACGCTGCCGCATCCGCTGTTTCGAACCTGCGAGCCGCGCCCGGTGTCGCATTTCATAGTATGTAACGAAAGAGATGCATAACGTTACAGTTTAGCCAGCACTATACCAGCGGTGTATGTGTGTATAAAATTAGGGCAAACAAAAGTTACGCTGCCGCATCCGCTGGTTCGAACCTGCGAGCCGCGCCCGGTGTCGCATTTAATAGTATGTAACGAAAGAGATGCATAACGTTACAGTTTAGCCACCACTATACCAGCGGTGTATGTGTGTATAAAATTAGGGCAAACAAAAGTTACGCTGCCGCATCCGCTGTTTCGAACCTGCGAGCCGCGCCCGGTGTCGCATTTCATAGTATGTAACGAAAGAGATGCATAACGTTACAGTTTAGCCACCACTATACCAGCGGTGTATGTGTGTATAAAATTAGGGCAAACAAAAGTTACGCTGCCGCATCCGCTGTTTCGAACCTGCGAGCCGCGCCCGGTGTCGCATTTCATAGTATGTAACGAAAGAGATGAATCAGGTTACAGTTTAGCCACCACTATACCAGCGGTGTATGTGTGTATAAAATTAGGGCAAACAAAAGTTACGCTGCCGCATCCGCTGGTTCGAACCTGCGAGCCGCGCCCGGTGTCGCATTTCATAGTATGTAACGAAAGAGATGCATAACGTTACAGTTTAGCCACCACTATACCAGCGGTGTATGTGTGTATAAAATTAGGGCAAACAAAAGTTACGCTGCCGTATCCGCTGGTTCGAACCTGCGAGCCGCGCCCGGTGTCGCATTTCATAGTATGTAACGAAAGAGATGAATCAGGTTACAGTTTAGCCACCACTATACCAGCGGTGTATGTGTGTATAAAATTAGGGCAAACAAAAGTTACGCTGCCGCATCCGCTGGTTCGAACCTGCGAGCCGCGCCCGGTGTCGCATTTCATAGTATGTAAGGAAAGAGGTGAATCAGGTTACAGTTTAGCCACCACTATACCAGCGGTGTATGTGTATATAAAATTAGGGCAAACAAAAGTTACGCTGCCGCATCCGCTGGTTCGAACCTGCGAGCCGCGCCCGGTGTCGCATTTCATAGTATGTAACGAAAGAGATGAATCAGGTTGCAGTGTAGCCACCACTGTACCAGCGGTGTATGTGTACATAAAATTAGGGCAAACAAAAGTTACGCTGCCGCATCCGCTGTTTCGAACCTGCGAGCCGCGCCCGGTGTCGCATTTCATAGTATGTAACGAAAGAGATGAATCAGGTTACAGTTTAGCCACCACTATACCAGCGGTGTATGTGTATATAAAATTAGGGCAAACAAAAGTTACGCTGCCGCATCCGCTGTTTCGAACCTTCGAGCCGCGCCCGGTGTCGCATTTCATAGTATGTAACGAAAGAGATGCATAACGTTACAGTTTAGCCACCACTATACCAGCGGTGTATGTGTGTATAAAATTAGGGCAAACAAAAGTTACGCTGCCGCATCCGCTGTTTCGAACCTGCGAGCCGCGCCCGGTGTCGCATTTCATAATATGTAACGAAAGAGATGCATAACGTTACAGTTTAGCCACCACTATACCAGCGGTGTATGTGTGTATAAAATTAGGGCAAACAAAAGTTACGCTGCCGCATCCGCTGTTTCGAACCTGCGAGCCGCGCCCGGTGTCGCATTTAATAGTATGTAACGAAAGAGATGCATAACGTTACAGTTTAGCCACCACTATACCAGCGGTGTATGTGTGTATAAAATTAGGGCAAACAAAAGTTACGCTGCCGCATCCGCTGTTTCGAACCTGCGAGCCGCGCCCGGTGTCGCATTTCATAGTATGTAACGAAAGAGATGCATAACGTTACAGTTTAGCCACCACTATACCAGCGGTGTATGTGTGTATAAAATTAGGGCAAACAAAAGTTACGCTGCCGCATCCACTGGTTCGAACCTGCGAGCCGCGCCCGGTGTCGCATTTCATAGTATGTAACGAAAGAGATGAATCAGGTTACAGTTTAGCCACGGCTATACCAGCGGTGTATGTGTGTATAAAATTAGGGCAAACAAAAGTTACGCTGCCGCATCCGCTGTTTCGAACCTGCGAGCCGCGCCCGGTGTCGCATTTCATAGTATGTAACGAAAGAGATGCATAACGTTACAGTTTAGCCACCACTATACCAGCGGTGTATGTGTGTATAAATTTAGGGCAAACAAAAGTTACGCTGCCGCATCCGCTGGTTCGAACCTGCGAGCCGCGCCCGGTGTCGCATTTCATAGTATGTAACGAAAGAGATGCATAACGTTACAGTTTAGCCACCACTATACCAGCGGTGTAAGTGTGTTTAAAATTAGGGCAAACAAAAGTTACGCTGCCGCATCCGCTGGTTCGAACCTGCGAGCCGCGCCCGGTGTCGCATTTCATAGTATGTAACGAAAGAGATGCATAACGTTACAGTTTAGCCACCACTATACCAGCGGTGTATGTGTATATAAAATTAGGGCAAACAAAAGTTACGCTGCCGCATCCGCTGTTTCGAACCTGCGAGCCGCGCCCGGTGTTGCATTTCATAGTATGTAACGAAGGAGATGCATAACGTTACAGTTTAGCCACCACTATACCAGCGGTGTATGTGTATATAAAATTAGGGCAAACAAAAGTTACGCTGCCGCATCCGCTGTTTCGAACCTGCGAGCCGCGCCCGGTGTCGCATTTCATAGTATGTAACGAAAGAGATGCATAACGTTACAGTTTAGCCACCACTATACCAGCGGTGTATGTGTATATAAAATTAGGGCAAACAAAAGTTACGCTGCCGCATCCACTGGTTCGAACCTGCGAGCCGCGCCCGGTGTCGCATTTCATAGTATGTAACGAAAGAGATGCATAACGTTACAGTTTAGCCACCACTATACCAGCGGTGTATGTGTATATAAAATTAGGGCAAACAAAAGTTACGCTGCCGCATCCGCTGTTTCGAACCTGCGAGCCGCGCCCGGTGTCGCATTTCATAGTATGTAACGAAAGAGATGCATAACGTTACAGTTTAGCCACCACTATACCAGCGGTGTATGTGTATATAAAATTAGGGCAAACAAAAGTTACGCTGCCGCATCCGCTGTTTCGAACCTGCGAGCCGCGCCCGGTGTCGCATTTCATAGTATGTAACGAAGGAGATGCATAACGTTACAGTTTAGCCACCACTATACCAGCGGTGTATGTGTATATAAAATTAGGGCAAACAAAAGTTACGCTGCCGCATCCGCTGTTTCGAACCTGCGAGCCGCGCCCGGTGTCGCATTTCATAGTATGTAACGAAAGAGATGCATAACGTTACAGTTTAGCCACCACTATACCAGCGGTGTATGTGTATATAAAATTAGGGCAAACAAAAGTTACGCTGCCGCATCCACTGGTTCGAACCTGCGAGCCGCGCCCGGTGTCGCATTTCATAGTATGTAACGAAAGAGATGCATAACGTTACAGTTTAGCCACCACTATACCAGCGGTGTATGTGTATATAAAATTAGGGCAAACAAAAGTTACGCTGCCGCATCCGCTGTTTCGAACCTGCGAGCCGCGCCCGGTGTCGCATTTCATAGTATGTAACGAAAGAGATGCATCACGTTACAGTTTAGCCACCACTATACCAGCGGTGTATGTGTGTATAAAATTAGGGCAAACAAAAGTTACGCTGCCGCATCTGCTGGTTCGAACCTGCGAGCCGCGCCCGGTGTCGCATTTTATAGTATGTAACGAAAGAGATGAATCAGGTTACAGTTTAGCCACCACTATACCAGCGGTGTATGTGTATATAAAATTAGGGCAAACGAAAGTTACGCTGCCGCATCCGCTGGTTCGAACTTGCGAGTCGCGCCCGGTGTCGCATTTCATAGTATGTAACGAAAGAGATGCATAACGTTACAGTTAAGCCACCACTATACAAGCGGTGTATGTGTGTATAAAATTAGGGCAAACAAAAGTTACGCTGCCGCATCCGCTGGTTCGAACCTGCGAGCCGCACCCGGTGTCGCATTTCATAGTATGTAACGAAAGAGATGCATAACGTTACAGTTTAGCCACCACTATACCAGCGGTGTATGTGTGTATAAAATTAGGGCAAACAAAAGTTACGCTGCCGCATCTGCTGGTTCGAACCTGCGAGCCGCGCCCGGTGTCGCATTTTATAGTATGTAACGAAAGAGATGAATCAGGTTACAGTTTAGCCACCACTATACCAGCGGTGTAGGTGTGTATAAAATTAGGGCAAACAAAAGTTACGCTGCCGCATCCGCTGTTTCGAACCTGCGAGCCGCGCCCGGTGTCGCATTTCATAGTATGTAACGAAAGAGATGCATAACGTTACAGTTTAGCCACCACTATACCAGCGGTGTATGTGTGTATAAAATTAGGGCAAACAAAAGTTACGCTGCCGCATCTGCTGGTTCGAACCTGCGAGCCGCGCCCGGTGTCGCATTTTATAGTATGTAACGAAAGAGATGAATCAGGTTACAGTTTAGCCACCACTATACCAGCGGTGTATGTGTGTATAAAATTAGGGCAAACAAAAGTTACGCTGCCGCATCCGCTGTTTCGAACCTGCGAGCCGCGCCCGGTGTCGCATTTCATAGTATGTAACGAAAGAGATGCATAACGTTACAGTTTAGCCACCACTATACCAGCGGTGTATGTGTGTATAAAATTAGGGCAAACAAAAGTTACGCTGCCGCATCCACTGGTTCGAACCTGCGAGCCGCGCCCGGTGTCGCATTTCATAGTATGTAACGAAAGAGGTGAATCAGGTTACAGTTTAGCCACGGCTATACCAGCGGTGTATGTGTGTATAAAATTAGGGCAAACAAAAGTTACGCTGCCGCATCCGCTGTTTCGAACCTGCGAGCCGCGCCCGGTGTCGCATTTCATAGTATGTAACGAAAGAGATGCATAACGTTACAGTTTAGCCACCACTATACCAGCGGTGTATGTGTATATAAAATTAGGGCAAACAAAAGTTACGCTGCCGCATCCGCTGTTTCGAACCTGCGAGCCGCGCCCGGTGTCGCATTTCATAGTATGTAACGAAAGAGATGCATAACGTTACAGTTTAGCCACCACTATACCAGCGGTGTATGTGTGTATAAAATTAGGGCAAACAAAAGTTACGCTGCCGCATCCGCTTGTTCGAACCTGCGAGCCGCGCCCGGTGTCGCATTTCATAGTATGCAACGAAAGAGATGAATCAGGTTACAGTTTAGCCACGGCTATACCAGCGGTGTATGTGTGTTTAAAATTAGGGCAAACAAAAGTTACGGTGCCGCATCCGCTGTTTCGAACCTGCGAGCCGCGCCCGGTGTCGCATTTCATAGTATGTAACGAAAGAGATGCATAACGTTACAGTTTAGCCACCACTATACCAGCGGTGTATGTGTGTATAAAATTAGGGCAAACAAAAGTTACGCTGCCGCATCCACTGGTTCGAACCTGCGAGCCGCGCCCGGTGTCGCATTTCATAGTATGTAACGAAAGAGGTGAATCAGGTTACAGTTTAGCCACGGCGATACCAGCGGTGTATGTGTGTATAAAATTAGGGCAAACAAAAGTAACGCTGCCGCATCCGCTGTTTCGAACCTGCGAGCCGCGCCCGGTGTCGCATTTCATAGTATGTAACGAAAGAGATGCATAACGTTACAGTTTAGCCACCACTATACCAGCGGTGTATGTGTGTATAAATTTAGGGCAAACAAAAGTTACGCTGCCGCATCCGCTGGTTCGAACCTGCGAGCCGCGCCCGGTGTCGCATTTCATAGTATGTAACGAAAGAGATGAATCAGGTTACAGTTTAGCCACGGCTATACCAGCGGTGTATGTGTGTTTAAAATTAGGGCAAACAAAAGTTACGCTGCCGCATCCGCTGGTTCGAACCTGCGAGCCGCTCCCGGTGTCGCATTTCATAGTATGTAACGAAAGAGATGAATCAGGTTACAATTTAGCCACCACTATACCAGCGGTGTATGTGTGTATAAAATTAGGGCAAACAAAAGTTACGCTGCCGCATCCGCTGGTTCGAACCTGCGAGCCGCGCCCGGTGTCGCATTTCATAGTATGTAACGAAAGAGATGAATCAGGTTACAGTTTAGCCACCACTATACCAGCGGTGTATGTGTATATAAAATTAGGGCAAACGAAAGTTACGCTGCCGCATCCGCTGGTTCGAACTTGCGAGTCGCGCCCGGTGTCGCATTTCATAGTATGTCACGAAAGAGATGCATAACGTTACAGTAAAGCCACCACTATACAAGCGGTGTATGTGTGTATAAAATTAGGGCAAACAAAAGTTACGCTGCCGCATCCGCTGGTTCGAACCTGCGAGCCGCGCCCGGTGTCGCATTTCATAGTATGTAACGAAAGAGATGAATCAGGTTACAGTTTAGCCACCACTATACCAGCGGTGTATGTGTGTATAAAATTAGGGCAAACAAAAGTTACGCTGCCGCATCTGCTGGTTCGAACCTGCGAGCCGCGCCCGGTGTCGCATTTTATAGTATGTAACGAAAGAGATGAATCAGGTTACAGTTTAGCCACCACTATACCAGCGGTGTATGTGTATATAAAATTAGGGCAAACGAAAGTTACGCTGCCGCATCCGCTGGTTCGAACTTGCGAGTCGCGCCCGGTGTCGCATTTCATAGTATGTAACGAAAGAGATGCATAACGTTACAGTAAAGCCACCACTATACCAGCGGTGTATGTGTGTATAAAATTAGGGCAAACAAAAGTTACGCTGCCGCATCCGCTGGTTCGAACTTGCGAGTCGCGCCCGGTGTCGCATTTCATAGTATGTAACGAAAGAGATGCATAACGTTACAGTAAAGCCACCACTATACCAGCGGTGTATGTGTGTATAAAATTAGGGCAAACGAAAGTTACGCTGCCGCATCCGCTGGTTCGAACTTGCGAGTCGCGCCCGGTGTCGCATTTCATAGTATGTCACGAAAGAGATGCATAACGTTACAGTAAAGCCACCACTATACAAGCGGTGTATGTGTGTATAAAATTAGGGCAAACAAAAGTTACGCTGCCGCATCCGCTGGTTCGAACCTGCGAGCCGCGCCCGGTGTCGCATTTCATAGTATGTAACGAAAGAGATGAATCAGGTTACAGTTTAGCCACCACTATACCAGCGGTGTATGTGTGTATAAAATTAGGGCAAACAAAAGTTACGCTGCCGCATCTGCTGGTTCGAACCTGCGAGCCGCGCCCGGTGTCGCATTTTATAGTATGTAACGAAAGAGATGAATCAGGTTACAGTTTAGCCACCACTATACCAGCGGTGTATGTGTATATAAAATTAGGGCAAACGAAAGTTACGCTGCCGCATCCGCTGGTTCGAACTTGCGAGTCGCGCCCGGTGTCGCATTTCATAGTATGTAACGAAAGAGATGCATAACGTTACAGTAAAGCCACCACTATACCAGCGGTGTATGTGTGTATAAAATTAGGGCAAACAAAAGTTACGCTGCCGCATCCGCTGGTTCGAACCTGCGAGCCGCGCCCGGTGTCGCATTTTATAGTATGTAACGAAAGAGATGAATCAGGTTACAGTTTAGCCACCACTATACCAGCGGTGTATGTGTGTATAAATTTAGGGCAAACAAAAGTTACGCTGCCGCATCCGCTGGTTCGAACCTGCGAGCCGCGCCCGGTGTCGCATTTCATAGTATGTAACGAAAGAGATGCATAACGTTACAGTTTAGCCACCACTATACCAGCGGTGTATGTGTGTATAAATTTAGGGCAAACAAAAGTTACGCTGCCGCATCCGCTGGTTCGAACCTGCGAGCCGCGCCCGGTGTCGCATTTCATAGTATGTAACGAAAGAGATGCATAACGTTACAGTAAAGCCACCACTATACAAGCGGTGTATGTGTGTATAAAATTAGGGCAAACAAAAGTTACGCTGCCGCATCCGCTGGTTCGAACCTGCGAGCCGCGCCCGGTGTCGCATTTCATAGTATGTAACGAAAGAGATGAATCAGGTTACAGTTTAGCCACCACTATACCAGCGGTGTATGTGTGTATAAAATTAGGGCAAACAAAAGTTACGCTGCCGCATCCGCTGGTTCGAACCTGCGAGCCGCGCCCGGTGTCGCATTTCATAGTATGTAACGAAAGAGATGCATAACGTTACAGTTTAGCCACCACTATACCAGCGGTGTATGTGTGTATAAATTTAGGGCAAACAAAAGTTACGCTGCCGCATCCGCTGGTTCGAACCTGCGAGCCGCGCCCGGTGTCGCATTTCATAGTATGTAACGAAAGAGATGAATCAGGTTACAGTTTAGCCACGGCTATACCAGCGGTGTATGTGTGTTTAAAATTAGGGCAAACAAAAGTTACGCTGCCGCATCCGCTGGTTCGAACCTGCGAGCCGCGCCCGGTGTCGCATTTCATAGTATGTAACGAAAGAGATGAATCAGGTTACAGTTTAGCCACCACTATACCAGCGGTGTATGTGTGTATAAAATTAGGGCAAACAAAAGTTACGCTGCCGCATCCGCTGGTTCGAACCTGCGAGCCGCGCCCGGTGTCGCATTTCATAGTATGTAACGAAAGAGATGAATCAGGTTACAGTTTAGCCACCACTATACCAGCGGTGTATGTATGAATAAAATTAGGGCAAACAAAAGTTACGCTGCCGCATCCGCTGGTTCGAACCTGCGAGCAGCGGCTGGTGTCGCATTTTATAGTATGTAACGAAAGAGATGAATCAGGTTACAGTTTAGCCACCACTATACCAGCGGTGTATGTGTATATAAAATTAGGGCAAACGAAAGTTACGCTGCCGCATCCGCTGGTTCGAACTTTCGAGTCGCGCCCGGTGTCGCATTTCATAGTATGTAACGAAAGAGATGCATAACGTTACAGTGAAGCCACCACTATACAAGCGGTGTATGTGTGTATAAAATTAGGGCAAACAAAAGTTACGCTGCCGCATCCGCTGGTTCGAACCTGCGAGCCGCGCCCGGTGTCGCATTTCATAGTATGTAACGAAAGAGATGAATCAGGTTACAGTTTAGCCACCACTATACCAGCGGTGTATGTGTGTATAAAATTAGGGCAAACAAAAGTTACGCTGCCGCATCCGCTGTTTCGAACCTGCGAGCCGCGCCCGGTGTCGCATTTCATAGTATGTAACGAAAGAGATGCATAACGTTACAGTTTAGCCACGGCTATACCAGCGGTGTATGTGTGTATAAAATTAGGGCAAACAAAAGTTACGCTGCCGCATCTGCTGGTTCGAACCTGCGAGCCGCGCCCGGTGTCGCATTTCATAGTATGTAACGAAAGAGGTGAATCAGGTTACAGTTTAGCCACGGCTATACCAGCGGTGTATGTGTGTATAAAATTAGGGCAAACAAAAGTTACGCTGCCGCATCCGCTGTTTCGAACCTGCGAGCCGCGCCCGGTGTCGCATTTCATAGTATGTAACGAAAGAGATGAATCAGGTTACAGTTTAGCCACCACTATACCAGCGGTGTATGTGTGTATAAAATTAGGGCAAACAAAAGTTACGCTGCCGCATCCGCTGGTTCGAACCTGCGAGCCGCGCCCGGTGTCGCATTTCATAGTATGTAACGAAAGAGATGAATCAGGTTACAGTTTAGCCACCACTATACCAGCGGTGTATGTGTATATAAAATTAGGGCAAACGAAAGTTACGCTGCCGCATCCGCTGGTTCGAACTTGCGAGTCGCGCCCGGTGTCGCATTTCATAGTATGTAACGAAAGAGATGCATAACGTTACAGTAAAGCCACCACTATACAAGCGGTGTATGTGTGTATAAAATTAGGGCAAACAAAAGTTACGCTGCCGCATCCGCTGGTTCGAACCTGCGAGCCGCGCCCGGTGTCGCATTTCATAGTATGTAACGAAAGAGATGAATCAGGTTACAGTTTAGCCACCACTATACCAGCGGTGTATGTGTGTATAAAATTAGGGCAAACAAAAGTTACGCTGCCGCATCCGCTGTTTCGAACCTGCGAGCCGCGCCCGGTGTCGCATTTCATAGTATGTAACGAAAGAGATGCATAACGTTACAGTTTAGCCACCACTATACCAGCGGTGTATGTGTGTATAAAATTAGGGCAAACAAAAGTTACGCTGCCGCATCCACTGGTTCGAACCTGCGAGCCGCGCCCGGTGTCGCATTTCATAGTATGTAACGAAAGAGGTGAATCAGGTTACAGTTTAGCCACGGCTATACCAGCGGTGTATGTGTGTATAAAATTAGGGCAAACAAAAGTTACGCTGCCGCATCCGCTGTTTCGAACCTGCGAGCCGCGCCCGGTGTCGCATTTCATAGTATGTAACGA
The DNA here is from genome assembly GCF_050947875.1 of Dermacentor variabilis. NCBI lineage: Eukaryota > Metazoa > Arthropoda > Arachnida > Ixodida > Ixodidae > Dermacentor > Dermacentor variabilis. The sequence continues at coordinate 331,755 of NW_027460544.1, read as the reverse complement.
AAGAGATGCATAACGTTACAGTTTAGCCACCACTATACAAGCGGTGTATGGGTGTATAAAATTAGGGCAAACAAAAGTTACGCTGCCGCATCCGCTGGTTCGAACCTGCGAGCCGCGCCCGGTGTCGCATTTCATAGTATGTAACGAAAGAGATGAATCAGGTTACAGTTTAGCCACCACTATACCAGCGGTGTATGTGTGTATAAAATTAGGGCAAACAAAAGTTACGCTGCCGCATCCACTGGTTCGAACCTGCGAGCCGCGCCCGGTGTCGCATTTCATAGTATGTAACGAAAGAGGTGAATCAGGTTACAGTTTAGCCACGGCTATACCAGCGGTGTATGTGTATATAAAATTAGGGCAAACAAAAGTTACGCTGCCGCATCCGCTGTTTCGAACCTGCGAGCCGCGCCCGGTGTCGCATTTCATAGTATGTAACGAAAGAGATGCATAACGTTACAGTTTAGCCACCACTATACCAGCGGTGTATGTGTGTATAAAATTAGGGCAAACAAAAGTTACGCTGCCGCATCCGCTTGTTCGAACCTGCGAGCCGCGCCCGGTGTCGCATTTCATAGTATGCAACGAAAGAGATGAATCAGGTTACAGTTTAGCCACGGCTATACCAGCGGTGTATGTGTGTTTAAAATTAGGGCAAACAAAAGTTACGCTGCCGCATCCGCTGTTTCGAACCTGCGAGCCGCGCCCGGTGTCGCATTTCATAGTATGTAACGAAAGAGATGCATAACGTTACAGTTTAGCCACCACTATACCAGCGGTGTATGTGTGTATAAAATTAGGGCAAACAAAAGTTACGCTGCCGCATCCGCTGGTTCGAACCTGCGAGCCGCGCCCGGTGTCGCATTTCATAGTATGTAACGAAAGAGATGAATCAGGTTACAGTTTAGCCACCACTATACCAGCGGTGTATGTGTGTATAAAATTAGGGCAAACAAAAGTTACGCTGCCGCATCCGCTGTTTCGAACCTGCGAGCCGCGCCCTGTGTCGCATTTCATAGTATGTAACGAAAGAGATGCATAACGTTACAGTTTAGCCACCACTATACCAGCGGTGTATGTGTGTCTAAATTTAGGGCAAACAAAAGTTACGCTGCCGCATCCGCTGGTTCGAACCTGCGAGCCGCGCCCGGTGTCGCATTTCATAGTATGTAACGAAAGAGATGAATCAGGTTACAGTTTAGCCACGGCTATACCAGCGGTGTATGTGTGTTTAAAATTAGGGCAAACAAAAGTTACGCTGCCGCATCCGCTGGTTCGAACCTGCGAGCCGCGCCCGGTCTCGCATTTCATAGTATGTAACGAAAGAGATGCATAACGTTACAGTTTAGCCACCACTATACAAGCGGTGTATGGGTGTATAAAATTAGGGCAAACAAAAGTTACGCTGCCGCATCCGCTGGTTCGAACCTGCGAGCCGCGCCCGGTGTCGCATTTCATAGTATGTAACGAAAGAGATGAATCAGGTTACAGTTTAGCCACCACTATACCAGCGGTGTATGTGTATATAAAATTAGGGCAAACAAAAGTTTCGCTGCCGCATCCGCTGGTTAGAACCTGCGAGTCGCGCCCGGTGTCGCATTTTATAGTATGTAACGAAAGAGATGAATTAGGTTACAGTTTAGCCACCACTATACCAGCGGTGTATGTGTGTATAAAATTAGGGCAAACAAAAGTTACGCTGCCGCATCCGCTGTTTCGAACCTGCGAGCCGCGCCCGGTGTCGCATTTCATAGTATGTAACGAAAGAGATGCATAACGTTACAGTTTAGCCACCACTATACCAGCGGTGTATGTGTGTCTAAATTTAGGGCAAACAAAAGTTACGCTGCCGCATCCGCTGGTTCGAACCTGCGAGCCGCGCCCGGTGTCGCATTTCATAGTATGTAACGAAAGAGATGAATCAGGTTACAGTTTAGCCACCACTATACCAGCGGTGTATGTGTGTATAAAATTAGGGCAAACAAAAGTTACGCTGCCGCATCCGCTGTTTCGAACCTGCGAGCCGCGCCCGGTGTCGCATTTCATAGTATGTAACGAAAGAGATGCATAACGTTACAGTTTAGCCACCACTATACAAGCGGTGTATGGGTGTATAAAATTAGGGCAAACAAAAGTTACGCTGCCGCATCCGCTGGTTCGAACCTGCGAGCCGCGCCCGGTGTCGCATTTCATAGTATGTAACGAAAGAGATGAATCAGGTTACAGTTTAGCCACCACTATACCAGCGGTGTATGTGTATATAAAATTAGGGCAAACAAAAGTTTCGCTGCCGCATCCGCTGGTTCGAACCTGCGAGTCGCGCCCGGTGTCGCATTTTATAGTATGTAACGAAAGAGATGAATTAGGTTACAGTTTAGCCACCACTATACCAGCGGTGTATGTGTGTATAAAATTAGGGCAAACAAAAGTTACGCTGCCGCATCCGCTGTTTCGAACCTGCGAGCCGCGCCCGGTGTCGCATTTCATAGTATGTAACGAAAGAGATGCATAACGTTACAGTTTAGCCACCACTATACCAGCGGTGTATGTGTGTCTAAATTTAGGGCAAACAAAAGTTACGCTGCCGCATCCGCTGGTTCGAACCTGCGAGCCGCGCCCGGTGTCGCATTTCATAGTATGTAACGAAAGAGATGAATCAGGTTACAGTTTAGCCACGGCTATACCAGCGGTGTATGTGTGTTTAAAATTAGGGCAAACAAAAGTTACGCTGCCGCATCCGCTGGTTCGAACCTGCGAGCCGCGCCCGGTCTCGCATTTCATAGTATGTAACGAAAGAGATGCATAACGTTACAGTTTAGCCACCACAATACCAGCGGTGTATGTGTGTATAAAATTAGGGCAAACAAAAGTTACGCTGCCGCATCCGCTGTTTCGAACCTGCGAGCCGCGCCCGGTGTCGCATTTCATAGTATGTAACGAAAGAGATGAATCAGGTTACAGTTTAGCCACCACTATACCAGCGGTGTATGTGTGTATAAAATTAGGGCAAACAAAAGTTACGCTGCCGCATCCGCTGGTTCGAACCTGCGAGCCGCGCCCGGTGTCGCATTTCATAGTATGTAACGAAAGAGATGAATCAGGTTACAGTTTAGCCACCACTATACCAGCGGTGTATGTATGAATAAAATTAGGGCAAACAAAAGTTACGCTGCCGCATCCGCTGGTTCGAACCTGCGAGCAGCGGCTGGTGTCGCATTTTATAGTATGTAACGAAAGAGATGAATCAGGTTACAGTTTAGCCACCACTATACCAGCGGTGTATGTGTGTATAAAATTAGGGCAAACAAAAGTTACGCTGCCGCATCCGCTGGTTCGAACCTGCGAGCCGCGCCCGGTGTCGCATTTCATAGTATGTAACGAAAGAGATGAATCAGGTTACAGTTTAGCCACCACTATACCAGCGGTGTATGTGTGTATAAAATTAGGGCAAACAAAAGTTACGCTGCCGCATCTGCTGGTTCGAACCTGCGAGCCGCGCCCGGTGTCGCATTTTATAGTATGTAACGAAAGAGATGAATCAGGTTACAGTTTAGCCACCACTATACCAGCGGTGTATGTGTATATAAAATTAGGGCAAACGAAAGTTACGCTGCCGCATCCGCTGGTTCGAACTTGCGAGTCGCGCCCGGTGTCGCATTTCATAGTATGTAACGAAAGAGATGCATAACGTTACAGTAAAGCCACCACTATACAAGCGGTGTATGTGTGTATAAAATTAGGGCAAACAAAAGTTACGCTGCCGCATCCGCTGGTTCGAACCTGCGAGCCGCGCCCGGTGTCGCATTTCATAGTATGTAACGAAAGAGATGAATCAGGTTACAGTTTAGCCACCACTATACCAGCGGTGTATGTGTGTATAAAATTAGGGCAAACAAAAGTTACGCTGCCGCATCCGCTGTTTCGAACCTGCGAGCCGCGCCCGGTGTCGCATTTCATAGTATGTAACGAAAGAGATGCATAACGTTACAGTTTAGCCACCACTATACCAGCGGTGTATGTGTGTATAAAATTAGGGCAAACAAAAGTTACGCTGCCGCATCCACTGGTTCGAACCTGCAAGCCGCGCCCGGTGTCGCATTTCATAGTATGTAACGAAAGAGGTGAATCAGGTTACAGTTTAGCCACGGCTATACCAGCGGTGTATGTGTGTATAAAATTAGGGCAAACAAAAGTTACGCTGCCGCATCCGCTGTTTCGAACCTGCGAGCCGCGCCCGGTGTCGCATTTCATAGTATGTAACGAAAGAGATGCATAACGTTACAGTTTAGCCACCACTATACCAGCGGTGTATGTGTGTATAAAATTAGGGCAAACAAAAGTTACGCTGCCGCATCCGCTTGTTCGAACCTGCGAGCCGCGCCCGGTGTCGCATTTCATAGTATGCAACGAAAGAGATGAATCAGGTTACAGTTTAGCCACGGCTATACCAGCGGTGTATGTGTGTTTAAAATTAGAGCAAACAAAAGTTACGCTGCCGCATCCGCTGTTTCGAACCTGCGAGCCGCGCCCGGTGTCGCATTTCATAGTATGTAACGAAAGAGATGCATAACGTTACAGTTTAGCCACCACTATACCAGCGGTGTATGTGTGTATAAAATTAGGGCAAACAAAAGTTACGCTGCCGCATCCGCTGGTTCGAACCTGCGAGCCGCGCCCGGTGTCGCATTTCATAGTATGTAACGAAAGAGATGAATCAGGTTACAGTTTAGCCACCACTATACCAGCGGTGTATGTGTGTATAAAATTAGGGCAAACAAAAGTTACGCTGCCGCATCCGCTGTTTCGAACCTGCGAGCCGCGCCCGGTGTCGCATTTCATAGTATGTAACGAAAGAGATGCATAACGTTACAGTTTAGCCACCACTATACCAGCGGTGTATGTGTGTATAAAATTAGGGCAAACAAAAGTTACGCTGCCGCATCTGCTGGTTCGAACCTGCGAGCCGCGCCCGGTGTCGCATTTTATAGTATGTAACGAAAGAGATGAATCAGGTTACAGTTTAGCCACCACTATACCAGCGGTGTATGTGTGTATAAAATTAGGGCAAACAAAAGTTACGCTGCCGCATCCGCTGGTTCGAACCTGCGAGCCGCGCCCGGTGTCGCATTTCATAGTATGTAACGAAAGAGATGAATCAGGTTACAGTTTAGCCACCACTATACCAGCGGTGTATGTGTGTATAAAATTAGGGCAAACAAAAGTTACGCTGCCGCATCTGCTGGTTCGAACCGGCGAGCCGCGCCCGGTGTCGCATTTTATAGTATGTAACGAAAGAGATGAATCAGGTTACAGTTTAGCCACCACTATACCAGCGGTGTATGTGTGTATAAAATTAGGGCAAACAAAAGTTACGCTGCCGCATCCGCTGTTTCGAACCTGCGAGCCGCGCCCGGTGTCGCATTTCATAGTATGTAACGAAAGAGATGCATAACGTTACAGTTTAGCCACCACTATACAAGCGGTGTATGGGTGTATAAAATTAGGGCAAACAAAAGTTACGCTGCCGCATCCGCTGGTTCGAACCTGCGAGCCGCGCCCGGTGTCGCATTTCATAGTATGTAACGAAAGAGATGAATCAGGTTACAGTTTAGCCACCACTATACCAGCGGTGTATGTGTATATAAAATTAGGGCAAACAAAAGTTTCGCTGCCGCATCCGCTGGTTCGAACCTGCGAGTCGCGCCCGGTGTCGCATTTTATAGTATGTAACGAAAGAGATGAATTAGGTTACAGTTTAGCCACCACTATACCAGCGGTGTATGTGTGTATAAAATTAGGGCAAACAAAAGTTACGCTGCCGCATCCGCTGTTTCGAACCTGCGAGCCGCGCCCGGTGTCGCATTTCATAGTATGTAACGAAAGAGATGCATAACGTTACAGTTTAGCCACCACTATACCAGCGGTGTATGTGTGTCTAAATTTAGGGCAAACAAAAGTTACGCTGCCGCATCCGCTGGTTCGAACCTGCGAGCCGCGCCCGGTGTCGCATTTCATAGTATGTAACGAAAGAGATGAATCAGGTTACAGTTTAGCCACGGCTATACCAGCGGTGTATGTGTGTTTAAAATTAGGGCAAACAAAAGTTACGCTGCCGCATCCGCTGGTTCGAACCTGCGAGCCGCGCCCGGTCTCGCATTTCATAGTATGTAACGAAAGAGATGCATAACGTTACAGTTTAGCCACCACAATACCAGCGGTGTATGTGTGTATAAAATTAGGGCAAACAAAAGTTACGCTGCCGCATCCGCTGTTTCGAACCTGCGAGCCGCGCCCGGTGTCGCATTTCATAGTATGTAACGAAAGAGATGCATAACGTTACAGTTTAGCCACCACTATACCAGCGGTGTATGTTTGTATAAATTTAGGGCAATCAAAAGTTACGCTGCCGCATCCGCTGGTTCGAACCTGCGAGCCGCGCCCGGTCTCGCATTTCATAGTATGTAACGAAAGAGATGCATAACGTTACAGTTTAGCCACCACTATACCAGCGGTGTATGTGTGTATAAAATTAGGGCAAACAAAAGTTACGCTGCCGCATCCGCTGGTTCGAACCTGCGAGCCGCGCCCGGTGTCGCATTTTATAGTATGTAACGAAAGAGATGAATCAGGTTACAGTTTAGCCACCACTATACCAGCGGTGTATGTGTGTATAAAATTAGGGCAAACAAAAGTTACGCTGCCGCATCCGCTGGTTCGAACCTGCGAGCCGCGCCCGGTGTCGCATTTCATAGTATGTAACGAAAGAGATGCATAACGTTACAGTTTAGCCACCACTATACCAGCGGTGTATGTGTGTATAAAATTAGGGCAAACAAAAGTTACGCTGCCGCATCTGCTGGTTCGAACCTGCGAGCCGCGCCCGGTGTCGCATTTTATAGTATGTAACGAAAGAGATGAATCAGGTTACAGTTTAGCCACCACTATACCAGCGGTGTATGTGTGTATAAAATTAGGGCAAACAAAAGTTACGCTGCCGCATCCGCTGTTTCGAACCTGCGAGCCGCGCCCGGTGTCGCATTTCATAGTATGTAACGAAAGAGATGCATAACGTTACAGTTTAGCCACCACTATACAAGCGGTGTATGGGTGTATAAAATTAGGGCAAACAAAAGTTACGCTGCCGCATCCGCTGGTTCGAACCTGCGAGCCGCGCCCGGTGTCGCATTTCATAGTATGTAACGAAAGAGATGAATCAGGTTACAGTTTAGCCACCACTATACCAGCGGTGTATGTGTATATAAAATTAGGGCAAACAAAAGTTTCGCTGCCGCATCCGCTGGTTCGAACCTGCGAGTCGCGCCCGGTGTCGCATTTTATAGTATGTAACGAAAGAGATGAATTAGGTTACAGTTTAGCCACCACTATACCAGCGGTGTATGTGTGTATAAAATTAGGGCAAACAAAAGTTACGCTGCCGCATCCGCTGTTTCGAACCTGCGAGCCGCGCCCGGTGTCGCATTTCATAGTATGTAACGAAAGAGATGCATAACGTTACAGTTTAGCCACCACTATACCAGCGGTGTATGTGTGTCTAAATTTAGGGCAAACAAAAGTTACGCTGCCGCATCCGCTGGTTCGAACCTGCGAGCCGCGCCCGGTGTCGCATTTCATAGTATGTAACGAAAGAGATGAATCAGGTTACAGTTTAGCCACGGCTATACCAGCGGTGTATGTGTGTTTAAAATTAGGGCAAACAAAAGTTACGCTGCCGCATCCGCTGGTTCGAACCTGCGAGCCGCGCCCGGTCTCGCATTTCATAGTATGTAACGAAAGAGATGCATAACGTTACAGTTTAGCCACCACAATACCAGCGGTGTATGTGTGTATAAAATTAGGGCAAACAAAAGTTACGCTGCCGCATCCGCTGTTTCGAACCTGCGAGCCGCGCCCGGTGTCGCATTTCATAGTATGTAACGAAAGAGATGCATAACGTTACAGTTTAGCCACCACTATACCAGCGGTGTATGTGTGTATAAATTTAGGGCAATCAAAAGTTACGCTGCCGCATCCGCTGGTTCGAACCTGCGAGCCGCGCCCGGTCTCGCATTTCATAGTATGTAACGAAAGAGATGCATAACGTTACAGTTTAGCCACCACAATACCAGCGGTGTATGTGTGTATAAAATTAGGGCAAACAAAAGTTACGCTGCCGCATCCGCTGGTTCGAACCTGCGAGCCGCGCCCGGTGTCGCATTTCATAGTATGTAACGAAAGAGATGCATAACGTTACAGTTTAGCCACCACTATACCAGCGGTGTATGTGTGTATAAAATTAGGGCAAACAAAAGTTACGCTGCCGCATCCGCTGTTTCGAACCTGCGAGCCGCGCCCGGTGTCGCATTTCATAGTATGTAACGAAAGAGATGCATAACGTTACAGTTTAGCCACCACTATACCAGCGGTGTATGTGTGTATAAATTTAGGGCAATCAAAAGTTACGCTGCCGCATCCGCTGGTTCGAACCTGCGAGCCGCGCCCGGTGTCGCATTTCATAGTATGTAACGAAAGAGGTGCATAACGTTACAGTTTAGCCACCACTATACCAGCGGTGTATGTGTGTATAAATTTAGGGCAATCAAAAGTTACGCTGCCGCATCCGCTGGTTCGAACCTGCGAGCCGCGCCCGGTGTCGCATTTCATAGTATGTAACGAAAGAGATGGATAACGTTACAGTTTAGCCACCACTATACCAGCGGTGTATGTGTATATAAAATTAGGGCAAACAAAAGTTACGCTGCCGTATCCGCTGGTTCGAACCTGCGAGCCGCGCCCGGTGTCGCATTTCATAGTATGTAACGAAAGAGATGCATAACGTTACAGTTTAGCCACCACTATACCAGCGGTGTATGTGTGTATAAAATTAGGGCAAACAAAAGTTACGCTGCCGCATCCGCTGTTTCGAACCTGCGAGCCGCGCCCGGTGTCGCATTTCATAGTATGTAACGAAAGAGATGCATAACGTTACAGTTTAGCCACCACTATACCAGCGGTGTATGTGTGTATAAATTTAGGGCAATCAAAAGTTACGCTGCCGCATCCGCTGGTTCGAACCTGCGAGCCGCGCCCGGTCTCGCATTTCATAGTATGTAACGAAAGAGATGCATAACGTTACAGTTTAGCCACCACTATACCAGCGGTGTATGTGTGTATAAAATTAGGCCAAACAAAAGTTACGCTGCCGCATCCGCTGGTTCGAACCTGCGAGCCGCGCCCGGTGTCGCATTTCATAGTATGTAACGAAAGAGATGCATAACGTTACAGTTTAGCCACCACTATACCAGCGGTGTATGTGTGTATAAAATTAGGGCAAACAAAAGTTACGCTGCCGCATCCGCTGTTTCGAACCTGCGAGCCGCGCCCGGTGTCGCATTTCATAGTATGTAACGAAAGAGATGCATAACGTTACAGTTTAGCCACCACTATACCAGCGGTGTATGTGTGTATAAATTTAGGGCAATCAAAAGTTACGCTGCCGCATCCGCTGGTTCGAACCTGCGAGCCGCGCCCGGTGTCGCATTTCATAGTATGTAACGAAAGAGGTGCATAACGTTACAGTTTAGCCACCACTATACCAGCGGTGTATGTGTGTATAAATTTAGGGCAATCAAAAGTTACGCTGCCGCATCCGCTGGTTCGAACCTGCGAGCCGCGCCCGGTGTCGCATTTCATAGTATGTAACGAAAGAGATGGATAACGTTACAGTTTAGCCACCACTATACCAGCGGTGTATGTGTATATAAAATTAGGGCAAACAAAAGTTACGCTGCCGTATCCGCTGGTTCGAACCTGCGAGCCGCGCCCGGTGTCGCATTTCATAGTATATAACGAAAGAGATGAATCAGGTTACAGTTTAGCCACCACTGTACCAGCGGTGTATGTGTATATAAAATTAGGGCAAACAAAAGTTACGCTGCCGCATCCGCTGTTTCGAACCTGCGAGCCGCGCCCGGTGTCGCATTTCATAGTATGTAACGAAAGATATGCATAACGTTACAGTTTAGCCACCACTATACCAGCGGTGTATGTGTATATAAAATTAGGGCAAACAAAAGTTACGCTGCCGTATCCGCTGGTTCGAACCTGCGAGCCGCGCCCGGTGTCGCATTTCATAGTATGTAACGAAAGAGATGAATCAGGTTACAGTTTAGCCACCACTATACCAGCGGTGTATGTGTTTATAAAATTAGGGCAAACAAAAGTTACGCTGCCGCATCCGCTGTTTCGAACCTGCGAGCCGCGCCCGGTGTCGCATTTCATAGTATGTAACGAAAGAGATGCATAACGTTACAGTTTAGCCACCACTATACCAGCGGTGTATGTGTGTATAAAATTAGGGCAAACAAAAGTTACGCTGCCGCATCTGCTGGTTCGAACCTGCGAGCCGCGCCCGGTGTCGCATTTTATAGTATGTAACGAAAGAGATGAATCAGGTTACAGTTTAGCCACCACTATACCAGCGGTGTATGTGTGTATAAAATTAGGGCAAACAAAAGTTACGCTGCCGCATCCGCTGGTTCGAACCTGCGAGCCGCGCCCGGTGTCGCATTTCATAGTATGTAACGAAAGAGATGAATCAGGTTACAGTTTAGCCACCACTATACCAGCGGTGTATGTGTGTATAAAATTAGGGCAAACAAAAGTTACGCTGCCGCATCTGCTGGTTCGAACCTGCAAGCCGCGCCCGGTGTCGCATTTCATAGTATGTAACGAAAGAGATGCATAACGTTACAGTTTAGCCACCACTATACCAGCGGTGTATGTGTGTATAAAATTAGGGCAAACAAAAGTTACGCTGCCGCATCTGCTGGTTCGAACCTGCGAGCCGCGCCCGGTGTCGCATTTTATAGTATGTAACGAAAGAGATGAATCAGGTTACAGTTTAGCCACCACTATACCAGCGGTGTATGTGTGTATAAAATTAGGGCAAACAAAAGTTACGCTGCCGCATCCGCTGTTTCGAACCTGCGAGCCGCGCCCGGTGTCGCATTTCATAGTATGTAACGAAAGAGATGCATAACGTTACAGTTTAGCCACCACTATACAAGCGGTGTATGTGTGTATAAAATTAGGGCAAACAAAAGTTACGCTGCCGCATCCGCTGGTTCGAACCTGCGAGCCGCGCCCGGTGTCGCATTTCATAGTATGTAACGAAAGAGATGAATCAGGTTACAGTTTAGCCACCACTATACCAGCGGTGTATGTGTGTATAAATTTAGGGCAAACAAAAGTTACGCTGCCGCATCCGCTGGTTCGAACCTGCGAGTCGCGCCCGGTGTCGCATTTCATAGTATGTAACGAAAGAGATGCATAACGTTACAGTTTAGCCACCACTATACCAGCGGTGTATGTGTGTATAAATTTAGGGCAAACAAAAGTTACGCTGCCGCATCCGCTGGTTCGAACCTGCGAGCCGCGCCCGGTGTCGCATTTCATAGCATGTAACGAAAGAGATGAATCAGGTTACAGTTTAGCCACGGCTATACCAGCGATGTATGTGTGTTTAAAATTAGGGCAAACAAAAGTTACGCTGCCGCATCCGCTGTTTCGAACCTGCGAGCCGCGCCCGGTGTCGCATTTCATAGTATGTAACGAAAGAGATGCATGACGTTACAGTTTAGCCACCACTATACCAGCGGTGTATGTGTGTATAAAATTAGGGCAAACAAAAGTTACGCTGCCGCATCCGCTGGTTCGAACCTGCGAGCCGCGCCCGGTGTCGCATTTCATAGTATGTAACGAAAGAGATGCATAACGTTACAGTTTAGCCACCACTATACAAGCGGTGTATGTGTGTATAAAATTAGGGCAAACAAAAGTTTCGCTGCCGCATCCGCTGGTTCGAACCTGCGAGTCGCGCCCGGTGTCGCATTTCATAGTATGTAACGAAAGAGATGCATAACGTTACAGTTTAGCCACCACTATACCAGCGGTGTATGTGTGTATAAATTTAGGGCAAACAAAAGTTACGCTGCCGCATCCGCTGGTTCGAACCTGCGAGCCGCGCCCGGTGTCGCATTTCATAGCATGTAACGAAAGAGATGAATCAGGTTACAGTTTAGCCACGGCTATACCAGCGATGTATGTGTGTTTAAAATTAGGGCAAACAAAAGTTACGCTGCCGCATCCGCTGTTTCGAACCTGCGAGCCGCGCCCGGTGTCGCATTTCATAGTATGTAACGAAAGAGATGCATAACGTTACAGTTTAGCCACCACTATACCAGCGGTGTATGTGTGTATAAAATTAGGGCAAACAAAAGTTACGCTGCCGCATCCGCTGGTTCGAACCTGCGAGCCGCGCCCGGTGTCGCATTTCATAGTATGTAACGAAAGAGATGCATAACGTTACAGTTTAGCCACCACTATACCAGCGGTGTATGTGTGTATAAAATTAGGCCAAACAAAAGTTACGCTGCCGCATCCGCTGGTTCGAACCTGCGAGCCGCGCCCGGTGTCGCATTTCATAGTATGTAACGAAAGAGATGCATAACGTTACAGTTTAGCCACCACAATACCAGCGGTGTATGTGTGTATAAAATTAGGGCAAACAAAAGTTACGCTGCCGCATCCGCTGGTTCGAACCTGCGAGCCGCGCCCGGTGTCGCATTTCATAGTATGTAACGAAAGAGATGCATAACGTTACAGTTTAGCCACCACTATACCAGCGGTGTATGTGTGTATAAAATTAGGCCAAACAAAAGTTACGCTGCCGCATCCGCTGGTTCGAACCTGCGAGCCGCGCCCGGTCTCGCATTTCATAGTATGTAACGAAAGAGATGCATAACGTTACAGTTTAGCCACCACAATACCAGCGGTGTATGTGTGTATAAAATTAGGGCAAACAAAAGTTACGCTGCCGCATCCGCTGGTTCGAACCTGCGAGCCGCGCCCGGTGTCGCATTTCATAGTATGTAACGAAAGAGATGCATAACGTTACAGTTTAGCCACGGCTATACCAGCGATGTATGTGTGTTTAAAATTAGGGCAATCAAAAGTTACGCTGCCGCATCCGCTGGTTCGAACCTGCGAGCCGCGCCCGGTCTCGCATTTCATAGTATGTAACGAAAGAGATGCATAACGTTACAGTTTAGCCACCACTATACCAGCGGTGTATGTGTGTATAAATTTAGGGCAAACAAAAGTTACGCTGCCGCATCCGCTGGTTCGAACCTGCGAGCCGCGCCCGGTGTCGCATTTCATAGTATGTAACGAAAGAGATGCATAACGTTACAGTTTAGCCACCACTATACCAGCGGTGTATGTGTGTATAAAATTAGGCCAAACAAAAGTTACGCTGCCGCATCCGCTGGTTCGAACCTGCGAGCCGCGCCCGGTGTCGCATTTCATAGTATGTAACGAAAGAGATGCATAACGTTACAGTTTAGCCACCACTATACCAGCGGTGTATGGGTGTATAAAATTAGGGCAAACAAAAGTTACGCTGCCGCATCCGCTGTTTTGAACCTGCGAGCCGCGCCCGGTGTCGCATTTCATAGTATGTAACGAAACAGATGCATAACGTTACAGTTTAGCCACCACTATACCAGCGGTGTATGTGTGTATAAATTTAGGGCAATCAAAAGTTACGCTGCCGCATCCGCTGGTTCGAACCTGCGAGCCGCGCCCTTTGTCGCATTTCATAGTATGTAACGAAAGAGATGCATAACGTTACAGTTTAGCCACCATTATACCAGCGGTGTATGTGTATATAAAATTAGGGCAAACAAAAGTTACGCTGCCGTATCCGCTGGTTCGAACCTGCGAGCCGCGCCCGGTGTCGCATTTCATAGTATGTAACGAAAGAGATGCATAACGTTACAGTTTAGCCACCACTATACCAGCGGTGTATGTGTGTATAAATTTAGGGCAATCAAAAGTTACGCTGCCGCATCCGCTGGTTCGAACCTGCGAGCCGCGCCCGGTGTCGCATTTCATAGTATGTAACGAAAGAGATGCATAACGTTACAGTTTAGCCACCACTGTACCAGCGGTGTATGTGTATATAAAATTAGGGCAAATAAAAGTTACGCTGCCGTATCCGCTGGTTCGAACCTGCGAGCCGCGCCCGGTGTCGCATTTCATAGTATGTAACGAAAGAGATGCATAACGTTACAGTTTAGCCACCATTATACCAGCGGTGTATGTGTATATAAAATTAGGGCAAACAAAAGTTACGCTGCCGCATCCGCTGGTTCGAACCTGCGAGCCGCGCCCGGTGTCGCATTTCATAGTATGTAACGAAAGAGATGCATAACGTTACAGTTTAGCCACCACTATACCAGCGGTGTATGTGTGTATAAAATTAGGCCAAACAAAAGTTACGCTGCCGCATCCGCTGGTTCGAACCTGCGAGCCGCGCCCGGTGTCGCATTTCATAGTATGTAACGAAAGAGATGCATAACGTTACAGTTTAGCCACCACTATACCAGCGGTGTATGTGTGTATAAAATTAGGGCAAACAAAAGTTACGCTGCCGCATCCGCTGTTTCGAACCTGCGAGCCGCGCCCGGTGTCGCATTTCATAGTATGTAACGAAAGAGATGCATAACGTTACAGTTTAGCCACCACTATACCAGCGGTGTATGTGTGTATAAATTTAGGGCAATCAAAAGTTACGCTGCCGCATCCGCTGGTTCGAACCTGCGAGCCGCGCCCGGTGTCGCATTTCATAGTATGTAACGAAAGAGATGCATAACGTTACAGTTTAGCCACCATTATACCAGCGGTGTATGTGTATATAAAATTAGGGCAAACAAAAGTTACGCTGCCGTATCCGCTGGTTCGAACCTGCGAGCCGCGCCCGGTGTCGCATTTCATAGTATGTAACGAAAGAGATGCATAACGTTACAGTTTAGCCACCACTATACCAGCGGTGTATGTGTGTATAAATTTAGGGCAATCAAAAGTTACGCTGCCGCATCCGCTGGTTCGAACCTGCGAGCCGCGCCCGGTGTCGCATTTCATAGTATGTAACGAAAGAGATGCATAACGTTACAGTTTAGCCACCACTGTACCAGCGGTGTATGTGTATATAAAATTAGGGCAAATAAAAGTTACGCTGCCGTATCCGCTGGTTCGAACCTGCGAGCCGCGCCCGGTGTCGCATTTCATAGTATGTAACGAAAGAGATGCATAACGTTACAGTTTAGCCACCATTATACCAGCGGTGTATGTGTATATAAAATTAGGGCAAACAAAAGTTACGCTGCCGCATCCGCTGGTTCGAACCTGCGAGCCGCGCCCGGTGTCGCATTTCATAGTATGTAACGAAAGAGATGCATAACGTTACAGTTTAGCCACCATTATACCAGCGGTGTATGTGTATATAAAATTAGGGCAAACAAAAGTTACGCTGCCGCATCCGCTGGTTCGAACCTGCGAGCCGCGCCCGGTGTCGCATTTCATAGTATGTAACGAAAGAGATGCATAACGTTACAGTTTAGCCACCACTATACCAGCGGTGTATGTGTGTATAAAATTAGGGCAAACAAAAGTTACGCTGCCGCATCCGCTGTTTCGAACCTGCGAGCCGCGCCCGGTGTCGCATTTCATAGTATGTAACGAAAGAGATGCATAACGTTACAGTTTAGCCACCACTATACCAGCGGTGTATGTGTGTATAAATTTAGGGCAATCAAAAGTTACGCTGCCGCATCCGCTGGTTCGAACCTGCGAGCCGCGCCCGGTGTCGCATTTCATAGTATGTAACGAAAGAGATGCATAACGTTACAGTTTAGCCACCATTATACCAGCGGTGTATGTGTATATAAAATTAGGGCAAACAAAAGTTACGCTGCCGTATCCGCTGGTTCGAACCTGCGAGCCGCGCCCGGTGTCGCATTTCATAGTATGTAACGAAAGAGATGCATAACGTTACAGTTTAGCCACCACTATACCAGCGGTGTATGTGTGTATAAAATTAGGGCAAACAAAAGTTACGCTGCCGTATCCGCTGGTTCGAACCTGCGAGCCGCGCCCGGTGTCGCATTTCATAGTATGTAACGAAAGAGATGCATAACGTTACAGTTTAGCCACCACTGTACCAGCGGTGTATGTGTATATAAAATTAGGGCAAATAAAAGTTACGCTGCCGCATCCGCTGTTTCGAACCTGCGAGCCGCGCCCGGTGTCGCATTTCATAGTATGTAACGAAAGAGATGAATCAGGTTACAGTTTAGCCACCACTATACCAGCGGTGTATGTGTGTATAAAATTAGGGCAAACAAAAGTTACGCTGCCGTATCCGCTGGTTCGAACCTGCGAGCCGCGCCCGGTGTCGCATTTCATAGTATGTAACGAAAGAGATGCATAACGTTACAGTTTAGCCACCACTGTACCAGCGGTGTATGTGTATATAAAATTAGGGCAAATAAAAGTTACGCTGCCGTATCCGCTGGTTCGAACCTGCGAGCCGCGCCCTTTGTCGCATTTCATTGTATGTAACGAAAGAGATGCATAACGTTACAGTTTAGCCACCACTGTACCAGCGGTGTATGTGTATATAAAATTAGGGCAAATAAAAGTTACGCTGCCGCATCCGCTGTTTCGAACCTGCGAGCCGCGCCCGGTGTCGCATTTCATAGTATGTAACGAAAGAGATGAATCAGGTTACAGTTTAGCCACCACTATACCATCGGTGTATGTGTGTATAAATTTAGGGCAATCAAAAGTTACGCTGCCGCATCCGCTGGTTCGAACCTGCGAGCCGCGCCCTTTGTCGCATTTCATTGTATGTAACGAAAGAGATGCATAACGTTACAGTTTAGCCACCACTATACCAGCGGTGTATGTGTATATAAAATTAGGGCAAACAAAAGTTACGCTGCCGTATCCGCTGGTTCGAACCTGCGAGCCGCGCCCGGTGTCGCATTTCATAGTATGTAACGAAAGAGATGCATAACGTTACAGTTTAGCCACCACTATACCATCGGTGTATGTGTGTATAAATTTAGGGCAATCAAAAGTTACGCTGCCGCATCCGCTGGTTCGAACCTGCGAGCCGCGCCCGGTGTCGCATTTCATAGTATGTAACGAAAGAGATGCATAACGTTACAGTTTAGCCACCACTGTACCAGCGGTGTATGTGTATATAAAATTAGGGCAAATAAAAGTTACGCTGCCGCATCCGCTGTTTCGAACCTGCGAGCCGCGCCCGGTGTCGCATTTCATAGTATGTAACGAAAGAGATGAATCAGGTTACAGTTTAGCCACCACTATACCAGCGGTGTATGTGTGTATAAAATTAGGGCAAACAAAAGTTACGCTGCCGTATCCGCTGGTTCGAACCTGCGAGCCGCGCCCGGTGTCGCATTTCATAGTATGTAACGAAAGAGATGCATAACGTTACAGTTTAGCCACCACTGTACCAGCGGTGTATGTGTATATAAAATTAGGGCAAATAAAAGTTACGCTGCCGTATCCGCTGGTTCGAACCTGCGAGCCGCGCCCTTTGTCGCATTTCATTGTATGTAACGAAAGAGATGCATAACGTTACAGTTTAGCCACCACTGTACCAGCGGTGTATGTGTATATAAAATTAGGGCAAATAAAAGTTACGCTGCCGCATCCGCTGTTTCGAACCTGCGAGCCGCGCCCGGTGTCGCATTTCATAGTATGTAACGAAAGAGATGAATCAGGTTACAGTTTAGCCACCACTGTACCAGCGGTGTATGTGTGTATAAAATTAGGGCAAACAAAAGTTACGCTGCCGCATCCGCTGTTTCGAACCTGCGAGCCGCGCCCGGTGTCGCATTTCATAGTATGTAACGAAAGAGATGCATAACGTTACAGTTTAGCCACCACTATACCAGCGGTGTATGTGTGTATAAATTTAGGGCAATCAAAAGTTACGCTGCCGCATCCGCTGGTTCGAACCTGCGAGCCGCGCCCTTTGTCGCATTTCATTGTATGTAACGAAAGAGATGCATAACGTTACAGTTTAGCCACCACTATACCAGCGGTGTATGTGTATATAAAATTAGGGCAAACAAAAGTTACGCTGCCGTATCCGCTGGTTCGAACCTGCGAGCCGCGCCCGGTGTCGCATTTCATAGTATGTAACGAAAGAGATGCATAACGTTACAGTTTAGCCACCACTATACCAGCGGTGTATGTGTGTATAAATTTAGGGCAATCAAAAGTTACGCTGCCGCATCCGCTGGTTCGAACCTGCGAGCCGCGCCTGGTGTCGCATTTCATAGTATGTAACGAAAGAGATGCATAACGTTACAGTTTAGCCACCATTATACCAGCGGTGTATGTGTATATAAAATTAGGGCAAACAAAAGTTACGCTGCCGTATCCGCTGGTTCGAACCTGCGAGCCGCGCCCGGTGTCGCATTTCATAGTATGTAACGAAAGAGATGCATAACGTTACAGTTTAGCCACCATTATACCAGCGGTGTATGTGTATATAAAATTAGGGCAAACAAAAGTTACGCTGCCGTATCCGCTGGTTCGAACCTGCGAGCCGCGCCCGGTGTCGCATTTCATAGTATGTAACGAAAGAGATGCATAACGTTACAGTTTAGCCACCACTATACCAGCGGTGTATGTGTGTATAAATTTAGGGCAATCAAAAGTTACGCTGCCGCATCCGCTGGTTCGAACCTGCGAGCCGCGCCCGGTGTCGCATTTCATAGTATGTAACGAAAGAGATGCATAACGTTACAGTTTAGCCACCACTGTACCAGCGGTGTATGTGTATATAAAATTAGGGCAAATAAAAGTTACGCTGCCGTATCCGCTGGTTCGAACCTGCGAGCCACGCCCGGTGTCGCATTTCATAGTATGTAACGAAAGAGATGCATAACGTTACAGTTTAGCCACCATTATACCAGCGGTGTATGTGTATATAAAATTAGGGCAAACAAAAGTTACGCTGCCGCATCCGCTGGTTCGAACCTGCGAGCCGCGCCCGGTGTCGCATTTCATAGTATGTAACGAAAGAGATGCATAACGTTACAGTTTAGCCACCATTATACCAGCGGTGTATGTGTATATAAAATTAGGGCAAACAAAAGTTACGCTGCCGTATCCGCTGGTTCGAACCTGCGAGCCGCGCCCGGTGTCGCATTTCATAGTATGTAACGAAAGAGATGCATAACGTTACAGTTTAGCCACCACTATACCAGCGGTGTATGTGTGTATAAATTTAGGGCAATCAAAAGTTACGCTGCCGCATCCGCTGGTTCGAACCTGCGAGCCGCGCCCGGTGTCGCATTTCATAGTATGTAACGAAAGAGATGCATAACGTTACAGTTTAGCCACCATTATACCAGCGGTGTATGTGTATATAAAATTAGGGCAAACAAAAGTTACGCTGCCGCATCCGCTGGTTCGAACCTGCGAGCCGCGCCCGGTGTCGCATTTCATAGTATGTAACGAAAGAGATGCATAACGTTACAGTTTAGCCACCATTATACCTGCGGTGTATGTGTATATAAAATTAGGGCAAACAAAAGTTACGCTGCCGCATCCGCTGGTTCGAACCTGCGAGCCGCGCCCGGTGTCGCATTTCATAGTATGTAACGAAAGAGATGCATAACGTTACAGTTTAGCCACCACTATACCAGCGGTGTATGTGTGTATAAAATTAGGGCAAACAAAAGTTACGCTGCCGCATCCGCTGTTTCGAACCTGCGAGCCGCGCCCGGTGTCGCATTTCATAGTATGTAACGAAAGAGATGCATAACGTTACAGTTTAGCCACCACTATACCAGCGGTGTATGTGTGTATAAATTTAGGGCAATCAAAAGTTACGCTGCCGCATCCGCTGGTTCGAACCTGCGAGCCGCGCCCGGTGTCGCATTTCATAGTATGTAACGAAAGAGATGCATAACGTTACAGTTTAGCCACCATTATACCAGCGGTGTATGTGTATATAAAATTAGGGCAAACAAAAGTTACGCTGCCGTATCCGCTGGTTCGAACCTGCGAGCCGCGCCCGGTGTCGCATTTCATAGTATGTAACGAAAGAGATGCATAACGTTACAGTTTAGCCACCACTATACCAGCGGTGTATGTGTGTATAAAATTAGGGCAAACAAAAGTTACGCTGCCGTATCCGCTGGTTCGAACCTGCGAGCCGCGCCCGGTGTCGCATTTCATAGTATGTAACGAAAGAGATGCATAACGTTACAGTTTAGCCACCACTGTACCAGCGGTGTATGTGTATATAAAATTAGGGCAAATAAAAGTTACGCTGCCGCATCCGCTGTTTCGAACCTGCGAGCCGCGCCCGGTGTCGCATTTCATAGTATGTAACGAAAGAGATGAATCAGGTTACAGTTTAGCCACCACTATACCAGCGGTGTATGTGTGTATAAAATTAGGGCAAACAAAAGTTACGCTGCCGTATCCGCTGGTTCGAACCTGCGAGCCGCGCCCGGTGTCGCATTTCATAGTATGTAACGAAAGAGATGCATAACGTTACAGTTTAGCCACCACTGTACCAGCGGTGTATGTGTATATAAAATTAGGGCAAATAAAAGTTACGCTGCCGCATCCGCTGTTTCGAACCTGCGAGCCGCGCCCGGTGTCGCATTTCATAGTATGTAACGAAAGAGATGCATAACGTTACAGTTTAGCCACCACTGTACCAGCGCTGTATGTGTATATAAAATTAGGGCAAACAAAAGTTACGCTGCCGCATCCGCTGTTTCGAACCTGCGAGCCGCGCCCGGTGTCGCATTTCATAGTATGTAACGAAAGAGATGCATAACGTTACAGTTTAGCCACCACTATACCAGCGGTGTATGTGTGTATAAAATTAGGGCAAACAAAAGTTACGCTGCCGCATCCGCTGTTTCGAACCTGCGAGCCGCGCCCGGTGTCGCATTTCATAGTATGTAACGAAAGAGATGCATAACGTTACAGTTTAGCCACCACTATACCAGCGGTGTATGTGTGTATAAATTTAGGGCAATCAAAAGTTACGCTGCCGCATCCGCTGGTTCGAACCTGCGAGCCGCGCCCTTTGTCGCATTTCATTGTATGTAACGAAAGAGATGCATAACGTTACAGTTTAGCCACCACTATACCAGCGGTGTATGTGTATATAAAATTAGGGCAAACAAAAGTTACGCTGCCGTATCCGCTGGTTCGAACCTGCGAGCCGCGCCCGGTGTCGCATTTCATAGTATGTAACGAAAGAGATGCATAACGTTACAGTTTAGCCACCACTATACCAGCGGTGTATGTGTGTATAAATTTAGGGCAATCAAAAGTTACGCTGCCGCATCCGCTGGTTCGAACCTGCGAGCCGCGCCCGGTGTCGCATTTCATAGTATGTAACGAAAGAGATGCATAACGTTACAGTTTAGCCACCACTATACCAGCGGTGTATGTGTATATAAAATTAGGGCAAACAAAAGTTACGCTGCCGTATCCGCTGGTTCGAACCTGCGAGCCGCGCCCGGTGTCGCATTTCATAGTATGTAACGAAAGAGATGCATAACGTTACAGTTTAGCCACCACTGTAGCAGCGGTGTATGTGTATATAAATTTAGGGCAATCAAAAGTTACGCTGCCGCATCCGCTGGTTCGAACCTGCGAGCCGCGCCCTTTGTCGCATTTCATTGTATGTAACGAAAGAGATGCATAACGTTACAGTTTAGCCACCACTATACCAGCGGTGTATGTGTATATAAAATTAGGGCAAACAAAAGTTACGCTGCCGTATCCGCTGGTTCGAACCTGCGAGCCGCGCCCGGTGTCGCATTTCATAGTATGTAACGAAAGAGATGCATAACGTTACAGTTTAGCCACCACTATACCAGCGGTGTATGTGTGTATAAATTTAGGGCAATCAAAAGTTACGCTGCCGCATCCGCTGGTTCGAACCTGCGAGCCGCGCCCGGTGTCGCATTTCATAGTATGTAACGAAAGAGATGCATAACGTTACAGTTTAGCCACCACTGTACCAGCGGTGTATGTGTATATAAAATTAGGGCAAACAAAAGTTACGCTGCCGCATCCGCTGTTTCGAACCTGCGAGCCGCGCCCGGTGTCGCATTTTATAGTATGTAACGAAAGAGATGAATTAGGTTACAGTTTAGCCACCACTATACCAGCGGTGTATGTGTGTATAAAATTAGGGCAAACAAAAGTTTCGCTGCCGCATCCGCTGGTTCGAACCTGCGAGTCGCGCCCGGTGTCGCATTTTATAGTATGTAACGAAAGAGATGAATTAGGTTACAGTTTAGCCACCACTATACCAGCGGTGTATGTGTGTATAAAATTAGGGCAAACAAAAGTTACGCTGCCGCATCCGCTGGTTCGAACCTGCGAGCCGCGCCCGGTGTCGCATTTCATAGTATGTAACGAAAGAGATGAATCAGGTTACAGTTTAGCCACGGCTATACCAGCGGTGTATGTGTGTTTAAAATTAGGGCAAACAAAAGTTACGCTGCCGCATCCGCTGGTTCGAACCTGCGAGCCGCGCCCGGTCTCGCATTTCATAGTATGTAACGAAAGAGATGCATAACGTTACAGTTTAGCCACCACTATACAAGCGGTGTATGGGTGTATAAAATTAGGGCAAACAAAAGTTACGCTGCCGCATCCGCTGGTTCGAACCTGCGAGCCGCGCCCGGTGTCGCATTTCATAGTATGTAACGAAAGAGATGAATCAGGTTACAGTTTAGCCACCACTATACCAGCGGTGTATGTGTATATAAAATTAGGGCAAACAAAAGTTTCGCTGCCGCATCCGCTGGTTCGAACCTGCGAGTCGCGCCCGGTGTCGCATTTTATAGTATGTAACGAAAGAGATGAATTAGGTTACAGTTTAGCCACCACTATACCAGCGGTGTATGTGTGTATAAAATTAGGGCAAACAAAAGTTACGCTGCCGCATCCGCTGTTTCGAATCTGCGAGCCGCGCCCATGTCGCATTTCATAGTATGTAACGAAAGAGATGCATAACGTTACAGTTTAGCCACCACTATACCAGCGGTGTATGTGTGTCTAAATTTAGGGCAAACAAAAGTTACGCTGCCGCATCCGCTGGTTCGAACCTGCGAGCCGCGCCCGGTGTCGCATTTCATAGTATGTAACGAAAGAGATGAATCAGGTTACAGTTTAGCCACCACTATACCAGCGGTGTATGTGTGTATAAAATTAGGGCAAACAAAAGTTACGCTGCCGCATCCGCTGTTTCGAACCTGCGAGCCGCGCCCGGTGTCGCATTTCATAGTATGTAACGAAAGAGATGCATAACGTTACAGTTTAGCCACCACTATACAAGCGGTGTATGGGTGTATAAAATTAGGGCAAACAAAAGTTACGCTGCCGCATCCGCTGGTTCGAACCTGCGAGCCGCGCCCGGTGTCGCATTTCATAGTATGTAACGAAAGAGATGAATCAGGTTACAGTTTAGCCACCACTATACCAGCGGTGTATGTGTATATAAAATTAGGGCAAACAAAAGTTTCGCTGCCGCATCCGCTGGTTCGAACCTGCGAGTCGCGCCCGGTGTCGCATTTTATAGTATGTAACGAAAGAGATGAATCAGGTTACAGTTTAGCCACGGCTATACCAGCGGTGTATGTGTGTTTAAAATTAGGGCAAAGAAAAGTTACGCTGCCGCATCCGCTGGTTCGAACCTGCGAGCCGCGCCCGGTCTCGCATTTCATAGTATGTAACGAAAGAGATGCATAACGTTACAGTTTAGCCACCACTATACCAGCGGTGTATGTGTGTCTAAATTTAGGGCAAACAAAAGTTACGCTGCCGCATCCGCTGGTTCGAACCTGCGAGCCGCGCCCGGTGTCGCATTTCATAGTATGTAACGAAAGAGATGAATCAGGTTACAGTTTAGCCACGGCTATACCAGCGGTGTATGTGTGTTTAAAATTAGGGCAAACAAAAGTTACGCTGCCGCATCCGCTGGTTCGAACCTGCGAGCCGCGCCCGGTCTCGCATTTCATAGTATGTAACGAAAGAGATGCATAACGTTACAGTTTAGCCACCACAATACCAGCGGTGTATGTGTGTATAAAATTAGGGCAAACAAAAGTTACGCTGCCGCATCCGCTGTTTCGAACCTGCGAGCCGCGCCCGGTGTCGCATTTCATAGTATGTAACGAAAGAGATGAATCAGGTTACAGTTTAGCCACCACTATACCAGCGGTGTATGTGTGTATAAAATTAGGGCAAACAAAAGTTACGCTGCCGCATCCGCTGGTTCGAACCTGCGAGCCGCGCCCGGTGTCGCATTTCATAGTATGTAACGAAAGAGATGAATCAGGTTACAGTTTAGCCACCACTATACCAGCGGTGTATGTATGAATAAAATTAGGGCAAACAAAAGTTACGCTGCCGCATCCGCTGGTTCGAACCTGCGAGCAGCGGCTGGTGTCGCATTTTATAGTATGTAACGAAAGAGATGAATCAGGTTACAGTTTAGCCACCACTATACCAGCGGTGTATGTGTGTATAAAATTAGGGCAAACAAAAGTTACGCTGCCGCATCTGCTGGTTCGAACCTGCGAGCCGCGCCCGGTGTCGCATTTTATAGTATGTAACGAAAGAGATGAATCAGGTTACAGTTTAGCCACCACTATACCAGCGGTGTATGTGTATATAAAATTAGGGCAAACGAAAGTTACGCTGCCGCATCCGCTGGTTCGAACTTGCGAGTCGCGCCCGGTGTCGCATTTCATAGTATGTAACGAAAGAGATGCATAACGTTACAGTAAAGCCACCACTATACAAGCGGTGTATGTGTGTATAAAATTAGGGCAAACAAAAGTTACGCTGCCGCATCCGCTGGTTCGAACCTGCGAGCCGCGCCCGGTGTCGCATTTCATAGTATGTAACGAAAGAGATGAATCAGGTTACAATTTAGCCACCACTATACCAGCGGTGTATGTATGAATAAAATTAGGGCAAACAAAAGTTACGCTGCCGCATCCGCTGGTTCGAACCTGCGAGCAGCGGCTGGTGTCGCATTTTATAGTATGTAACGAAAGAGATGAATCAGGTTACAGTTTAGCCACCACTATACCAGCGGTGTATGTGTGTATAAAATTAGGGCAAACAAAAGTTACGCTGCCGCATCTGCTGGTTCGAACCTGCGAGCCGCGCCCGGTGTCGCATTTTATAGTATGTAACGAAAGAGATGAATCAGGTTACAGTTTAGCCACCACTATACCAGCGGTGTATGTGTATATAAAATTAGGGCAAACGAAAGTTACGCTGCCGCATCCGCTGGTTCGAACTTGCGAGTCGCGCCCGGTGTCGCATTTTATAGTATGTAACGAAAGAGATGCATAACGTTACAGTAAAGCCACCACTATACAAGCGGTGTATGTGTGTATAAAATTAGGGCAAACAAAAGTTACGCTGCCGCATCCGCTGGTTCGAACCTGCGAGCCGCGCCCGGTGTCGCATTTCATAGTATGTAACGAAAGAGATGAATCAGGTTACAGTTTAGCCACCACTATACCAGCGGTGTATGTGGGTATAAAATTAGGGCAAACAAAAGTTACGCTGCCGCATCCGCTGTTTCGAACCTGCGAGCCGCGCCCGGTGTCGCATTTCATAGTATGTAACGAAAGAGATGCATAACGTTACAGTTTAGCCACCACTATACCAGCGGTGTATGTGTGTATAAAATTAGGGCAAACAAAAGTTACGCTGCCGCATCCACTGGTTCGAACCTGCGAGCCGCGCCCGGTGTCGCATTTCATAGTATGTAACGAAAGAGGTGAATCAGGTTACAGTTTAGCCACGGCTATACCAGCGGTGTATGTGTGTATAAAATTAGGGCAAACAAAAGTTACGCTGCCGCATCCGCTGTTTCGAACCTGCGAGCCGCGCCCGGTGTCGCATTTCATAGTATGTAACGAAAGATATGCATAACGTTACAGTTTAGCCACCACTATACCAGCGGTGTATGTGTATATAAAATTAGGGCAAACAAAAGTTACGCTGCCGCATCCGCTGTTTCGAACCTGCGAGCCGCGCCCGGTGTCGCATTTCATAGTATGTAACGAAAGAGATGCATAACGTTACAGTTTAGCCACCACTAT
Organism: Dermacentor variabilis; assembly: GCF_050947875.1. Lineage (NCBI taxonomy): Eukaryota > Metazoa > Arthropoda > Arachnida > Ixodida > Ixodidae > Dermacentor > Dermacentor variabilis. The sequence continues at coordinate 305,701 of NW_027460544.1, read as the reverse complement.
ACCAGCGGTGTATGTGTGTATAAAATTAGGGCAAACAAAAGTTACGCTGCCGCATCCGCTTGTTCGAACCTGCGAGCCGCGCCCGGTGTCGCATTTCATAGTATGCAACGAAAGAGATGAATCAGGTTACAGTTTAGCCACGGCTATACCAGCGGTGTATGTGTGTATAAAATTAGGGCAAACAAAAGTTACGCTGCTGCATCTGCTGGTTCGAACCTGCGAGCCGCGCCCGGTGTCGCATTTTATAGTATGTAACGAAAGAGATGAATCAGGTTACAGTTTAGCCACCACTATACCAGCGGTGTATGTGTGTATAAAATTAGGGCAAACAAAAGTTACGCTGCCGCATCCGCTGGTTCGAACCTGCGAGCCGCGCCCGGTGTCGCATTTCATAGTATGTAACGAAAGAGATGAATCAGGTTACAGTTTAGCCACCACTATACCAGCGGTGTATGTGTGTATAAAATTAGGGCAAACAAAAGTTACGCTGCCGCATCTGCTGGTTCGAACCTGCGAGCCGCGCCCGGTGTCGCATTTCATAGTATGTAACGAAAGAGATGCATAACGTTACAGTTTAGCCACCACTATACCAGCGGTGTATGTGTGTATAAAATTAGGGCAAACAAAAGTTACGCTGCCGCATCTGCTGGTTCGAACCTGCGAGCCGCGCCCGGTGTCGCATTTTATAGTATGTAACGAAAGAGATGAATCAGGTTACAGTTTAGCCACCACTATACCAGCGGTGTATGTGTGTATAAAATTAGGGCAAACAAAAGTTACGCTGCCGCATCCGCTGTTTCGAACCTGCGAGCCGCGCCCGGTGTCGCATTTCATAGTATGTAACGAAAGAGATGCATAACGTTACAGTTTAGCCACCACTATACAAGCGGTGTATGGGTGTATAAAATTAGGGCAAACAAAAGTTACGCTGCCGCATCCGCTGGTTCGAACCTGCGAGCCGCGCCCGGTGTCGCATTTCATAGTATGTAACGAAAGAGATGAATCAGGTTACAGTTTAGCCACCACTATACCAGCGGTGTATGTGTATATAAAATTAGGGCAAACAAAAGTTTCGCTGCCGCATCCGCTGGTTCGAACCTGCGAGTCGCGCCCGGTGTCGCATTTTATAGTATGTAACGAAAGAGATGAATTAGGTTACAGTTTAGCCACCACTATACCAGCGGTGTATGTGTGTATAAAATTAGGGCAAACAAAAGTTACGCTGCCGCATCCGCTGTTTCGAACCTGCGAGCCGCGCCCGGTGTCGCATTTCATAGTATGTAACGAAAGAGATGCATAACGTTACAGTTTAGCCACCACTATACCAGCGGTGTATGTGTGTCTAAATTTAGGGCAAACAAAAGTTACGCTGCCGCATCCGCTGGTTCGAACCTGCGAGCCGCGCCCGGTGTCGCATTTCATAGTATGTAACGAAAGAGATGAATCAGGTTACAGTTTAGCCACGGCTATACCAGCGGTGTATGTGTGTTTAAAATTAGGGCAAACAAAAGTTACGCTGCCGCATCCGCTGGTTCGAACCTGCGAGCCGCGCCCGGTCTCGCATTTCATAGTATGTAACGAAAGAGATGCATAACGTTACAGTTTAGCCACCACAATACCAGCGGTGTATGTGTGTATAAAATTAGGGCAAACAAAAGTTACGCTGCCGCATCCGCTGTTTCGAACCTGCGAGCCGCGCCCGGTGTCGCATTTCATAGTATGTAACGAAAGAGATGCATAACGTTACAGTTTAGCCACCACTATACCAGCGGTGTATGTGTGTATAAATTTAGGGCAATCAAAAGTTACGCTGCCGCATCCGCTGGTTCGAACCTGCGAGCCGCGCCCGGTCTCGCATTTCATAGTATGTAACGAAAGAGATGCATAACGTTACAGTTTAGCCACCACTATACCAGCGGTGTATGTGTGTATAAAATTAGGCCAAACAAAAGTTACGCTGCCGCATCCGCTGGTTCGAACCTGCGAGCCGCGCCCGGTGTCGCATTTCATAGTATGTAACGAAAGAGATGCATAACGTTACAGTTTAGCCACCACTATACCAGCGGTGTATGTGTGTATAAAATTAGGGCAAACAAAAGTTACGCTGCCGCATCCGCTGGTTCGAACCTGCGAGCCGCGCCCGGTGTCGCATTTCATAGTATGTAACGAAAGAGATGCATAACGTTACAGTTTAGCCACCACTATACCAGCGGTGTATGTGTGTATAAAATTAGGCCAAACAAAAGTTACGCTGCCGCATCCGCTGGTTCGAACCTGCGAGCCGCGCCCGGTGTCGCATTTCATAGTATGTAACGAAAGAGATGCATAACGTTACAGTTTAGCCACCACTATACCAGCGGTGTATGTGTGTATAAAATTAGGGCAAACAAAAGTTACGCTGCCGCATCCGCTGTTTCGAACCTGCGAGCCGCGCCCGGTGTCGCATTTCATAGTATGTAACGAAAGAGATGCATAACGTTACAGTTTAGCCACCACTATACCAGCGGTGTATGTGTGTATAAAATTAGGCCAAACAAAAGTTACGCTGCCGCATCCGCTGGTTCGAACCTGCGAGCCGCGCCCGGTGTCGCATTTCATAGTATGTAACGAAAGAGATGCATAACGTTACAGTTTAGCCACCACTATACCAGCGGTGTATGTGTGTATAAATTTAGGGCAATCAAAAGTTACGCTGCCGCATCCGCTGGTTCGAACCTGCGAGCCGCGCCCGGTGTCGCATTTCATAGTATGTAACGAAAGAGATGCATAACGTTACAGTTTAGCCACCACTATACCAGCGGTGTATGTGTGTATAAAATTAGGCCAAACAAAAGTTACGCTGCCGCATCCGCTGGTTCGAACCTGCGAGCCGCGCCCGGTGTCGCATTTCATAGTATGTAACGAAAGAGATGCATAACGTTACAGTTTAGCCACCACTATACCAGCGGTGTATGTGTGTATAAATTTAGGGCAATCAAAAGTTACGCTGCCGCATCCGCTGGTTCGAACCTGCGAGCCGCGCCCGGTGTCGCATTTCATAGTATGTAACGAAAGAGATGCATAACGTTACAGTTTAGCCACCACTATACCAGCGGTGTATGTGTATATAAAATTAGGGCAAACAAAAGTTACGCTGCCGCATCCGCTGGTTCGAACCTGCGAGCCGCGCCCGGTGTCGCATTTCATAGTATGTAACGAAAGATATGCATAACGTTACAGTTTAGCCACCACTATACCAGCGGTGTATGTGTATATAAAATTAGGGCAAACAAAAGTTACGCTGCCGTATCCGCTGGTTCGAACCTGCGAGCCGCGCCCGGTGTCGCATTTCATAGTATGTAACGAAAGAGATGAATCAGGTTGCAGTTTAGCAACCACTATACCAGCGGTGTATGTGTTTATAAAATTAGGGCAAACAAAAGTTACGCTGCCGCATCCGCTGTTTCGAACCTGCGAGCCGCGCCCGGTGTCGCATTTCATAGTATGTAACGAAAGAGATGCATAACGTTACAGTTTAGCCACCACTATACCAGCGGTGTATGTGTGTATAAAATTAGGGCAAACAAAAGTTAGGCTGCCGTATCCGCTGGTTCGAACCTGCGAGCCGCGCCCGGTGTCGCATTTCATAGTATGTAACGAAAGAGATGAATCAGGTTACAGTTTAGCCACCACTATACCAGCGGTGTATGTGTTTATAAAATTAGGGCCAGCAAAAGTTACGCTGCCGCATCCGCTGTTTCGAACCTGCGAGCCGCGCCCGGTTTCGCATTTCATAGTATGTAACGAAAGAGATGCATAACGTTACAGTTTAGCCACCACTATACCAGCGGTGTATGTGTATATAAAATTAGGGCAAACAAAAGTTACGCTGCCGTATCCGCTGGTTCGAACCTGCGAGCCGCGCCCGGTGTCGCATTTCATAGTATGTAACGAAAGAGATGAATCAGGTTGCAGTTTAGCCACCACTATACCAGCGGTGTATGTGTTTATAAAATTAGGGCAAACAAAAGTTACGCTGCCGCATCCGCTGGTTCGAACCTGCGAGCCGCGCCCGGTGTCGCATTTCATAGTATGTAACGAAAGATATGCATAACGTTACAGTTTAGCCACCACTATACCAGCGGTGTATGTGTGTATAAAATTAGGGCAAACAAAAGTTAGGCTGCCGTATCCGCTGGTTCGAACCTGCGAGCCGCGCCCGGTGTCGCATTTCATTGTATGTAACGAAAGAGATGAATCAGGTTGCAGTTTAGCCACCACTATACCAGCGGTGTATGTGTTTATAAAATTAGGGCAAACAAAAGTTACGCTGCCGCATCCGCTGTTTCGAACCTGCGAGCCGCGCCCGGTGTCGCATTTCATAGTATGTAACGAAAGAGATGCATAACGTTACAGTTTAGCCACCACTATACCAGCGGTGTATGTGTATATAAAATTAGGGCAAACAAAAGTTACGCTGCCGTATCCGCTGGTTCGAACCATCGAGCCGCGCCCGGTGTCGCATTTCATAGTATGTAACGAAAGAGATGAATCAGGTTACAGTTTAGCCACCACTATACCAGCGGTGTATGTGTTTATAAAATTAGGGCAAACAAAAGTTACGCTGCCGCATCCGCTGGTTCGAACCTGCGAGCCGCGCCCGGTGTCGCATTTCATAGTATGTAACGAAAGAGATGAATCAGGTTGCAGTTTAGCCACCACTATACCAGCGGTGTATGTGTTTATAAAATTAGGGCAAACAAAAGTTACGCTGCCGCATCCGCTGGTTCGAACCTGCGAGCCGCGCCCGGTGTCGCATTTCATAGTATGTAACGAAAGAGATGAATCAGGTTGCAGTTTAGCCACCACTATACCAGCGGTGTATGTGTTTATAAAATTAGGGCAAACAAAAGTTACGCTGCCGCATCCGCTGGTTCGAACCTGCGAGCCGCGCCCGGTGTCGCATTTCATAGTATGTAACGAAAGATATGCATAACGTTACAGTTTAGCCACCACTATACCAGCGGTGTATGTGTGTATAAAATTAGGGCAAACAAAAGTTAGGCTGCCGTATCCGCTGGTTCGAACCTGCGAGCCGCGCCCGGTGTCGCATTTCATAGTATGTAACGAAAGAGATGAATCAGGTTACAGTTTAGCCACCACTATACCAGCGGTGTATGTGTTTATAAAATTAGGGCAAACAAAAGTTACGCTGCCGCATCCGCTGTTTCGAACCTGCGAGCCGCGCCCGGTGTCGCATTTCATAGTATGTAACGAAAGATATGCATAACGTTACAGTTTAGCCACCACTATACCAGCGGTGTATGTGTGTATAAAATTAGGGCAAACAAAAGTTAGGCTGCCGTATCCGCTGGTTCGAACCTGCGAGCCGCGCCCGGTGTCGCATTTCATAGTATGTAACGAAAGAGATGAATCAGGTTACAGTTTAGCCACCACTATACCAGCGGTGTATGTGTTTATAAAATTAGGGCAAACAAAAGTTACGCTGCCGCATCCGCTGTTTCGAACCTGCGAGCCGCGCCCGGTGTCGCATTTCATAGTATGTAACGAAAGAGATGCATAACGTTACAGTTTAGCCACCACTATACCAGCGGTGTATGTGTGTATAAAATTAGGGCAAACAAAAGTTACGCTGCCGCATCTGCTGGTTCGAACCTGCGAGCCGCGCCCGGTGTCGCATTTTATAGTATGTAACGAAAGA